>NC_079160.1:112719705-112974705 GCF_947563725.1 Argiope bruennichi | reverse complement strand
CTAATTAGATCGGAATCGCATTTTAGGCTTAACATCTGAACAATGCGATCCTATTTAAATGGGCGAAATCAAAAATACTTTCAAATTTAACACATTGACTGTTGTGTAACATGCCTCTGGTCTGCATATATTATCTAATTCAATAGCACTATCTAATTATATGACCTTTTCTTTACTTAAGAGATCATCTAATTAGATGATCCACATATCAAACGCGAATCGTAGCAAGCAATGCTTTTAGCAATCCTTTTCATTTTTTTTTTTTTTTGAACCAAGCAATTACTTTAAATGTCATTTGAATTACCTTTATCCGGTAGCTTTAAATGATTTGAAGCAGTTGAAGTTTTACAAATTAAATAATTTTTAATGAATATGTTCAGAATAATCAAAGAATTTTTTCGCCAATAAACCACAAGAAATCAGATAATCTGTTTTTACCTAAAGGAATTTAAATATCTATCCATTAAAGACGAAAAATATTTCAAGATCCAGAAATTTTAAGCAATTCTATGTTCATATTCATATTAGTTTAAAGACATTGGACATTTTTTGATTTTAATCTGAATTTTGTGATATATCGGTTTTTTTTTATATTAAGGTGTAAGTACACACTTGAAATTTCGAAAATCGTTCAAAATATCGAATATTATTTTTATTGCTTAATAATGATCTCTGATTCTTTAGCTTTCAAACGATGTCAAGATGTTGCCAATATTCCAAATATTTCTCGAGTTATAATTATTTTTCTTGAGGTGCTTTCATTGAAAACTCTAGTTACGGTGTTTTTAAAACTCATTTTATGAAGAATGATATTTTTCCACTATGTCGCTTCATTCAAACAATCATAACTCAACAAGAAATTAACCAGTTATTTATATATCAAAATAATCTCGCTTTTTCTATTCATCGTTGATGAAAAAATTGTAAAAGAAACTATATATTTTTATAACTTGATTGAGGCAGACAACATGAATATTAGGCATCATTTCCAACTGGAATTGTGTGTCTGTACAAATTAGACATTAAGATATCATGTTTCAAAAAATAAGCTAATTAGCTCATTAAATATTATTTAATTAATAATTAGTGTAATATGGTTTTTTTCTCACTGAAATGAGTTTAAACATGTATTAATAACCTACTGTGAAAAAAATGGATTTTTAAAGTTAAAATTAAAAAAAAAAATCAAGTGTGTACGTACACCTTTGATAAAGATTATGACTAAGATTTAAAAAAGAAGATTTCAACAAATAAAATATGGACTAAAAAATTTCCTCGAAACACAAAATTTTATTTTAAAAAATTAACTACAATATTCCAAAATTTCTTTAGCAAATAAATTGTTAGTATTATTAAAAGTACATTTTTATATAAAAGGTACAATACGAAGAATCTAACAAGATATCTATTAAACTTGTGTGAACGACAGTTTTACTTTGTGTAATCAGATTTTGTCAGTCTTGGGCAATCTTTGAACATCGACAATCTGAATGTGAACTACTCACCGGAGTTTCTTTAGAAACGTAGTAACTTTTCCTGGTAATCTCATCCTGTTTTTATTTCCTGTCTACCTTAGCTTTGGAACTTGATGGAGAAACCAGTTCTTCGTCAGAATCGTTTGTGGTTGGACCTTCATGTCTTCGTTTCTGTCGAGATTTCTCTGTGCTTTTTCCCGGTTTTACCGGAGTGCTTTCTTTTGGTTTTTCCGGAGTGCTTTCTAATGGTTTAACAACTTGAACTTTACTCCTTCCACGTTGTAGAAGAAAAGGGTTTTGTGCCGTGTGATCTTCCGAATCGGAATCGTGTGTGGCTGGATCATGTCTTCGTTTTCGTCGATTTTTTCCACTACATTTTTTTGAGGTGCTCGCTGATGGTTCTTCGATTCCAGCAGGTCCAAGGTTTAGTTCCTCATCAGTTTGTGATGATTCAATGTCTTCAGAGAAGGTTATTTTATTTGGCGACGAATCAGAAGGCTCTTCCATTGATAAATCCTCGAAATCCACTGAAAGTTCTTCTGGAGTTAGTGGATTTGGCATTAAACCCATATTTATGAACATGAAATGAACATTCATTAAAGAATCCTCTAAGAACATGTCGGTGCCTTCTTCTGGTTCCGTTTGGAAATATTCAATCGCATCCACACCAGCTTCTGCAAATGCCTGCCACCCTCCATTGCGCTCAAAAAGACTTTCGAATTTTCTTCGAAATATTCTTTTCCACATATCGGGACCCATATTCAATTCTACTGTCTGTGTCAATCTATACCGCCAAAACACATAGTCTAAAATAAAGGCACTTACATAGTAAAGCTTTCTGAAGTAATTGGTGTCTCTAAAAGAACGACAAATTTCCTTGCAGATAGACAAAATGGGCTGGGCATTTGCCATACCGTCAAAAATCTTATTGTTGAACTTGTATGTAGTCCTCTCTGTGCGAAAGACTGCTGTTCCTATTATATTTTGGAAATGATCGCTGGTTCTCACGAATGCACCCTGCATGTTAAGATGATAATAAAGATAGCTATATAAAGTATTTGCAAATCTTGTTAACTCAATATCAGGTACACGAGATACGGCAAATCGATCGTGTTCCAACATGAATGCTTCTTTTCGTTCCAAAGGAAAAGATAAAAATAATGTTTTCGTCAGCTGCTGTAAGCGAAAGAATTTTTTACATAGGCTTTCTCTTCTTTTGAGGAATTGATTTAGCACTGCTTCATTTAAATAAAACGATACTATCATAATCGATTTTACGGTAGAATAAAACCCATCGTTCTGTTTTGATAATTGTCGTTCTAGAGTTTAAAAAAGATTAGTTGTCAATCCAATGGAGAAAAGTAAGTGATGTTTGCGTGTTTCTCTTCTTACACTTGCTACTTGTCAAGTAATCCGAAAGGTTCTTTCTCCAAGAACAATGGAACTTCGACACCTAGCTTTACATGGACCACGGGGTGGTCTCAGCTCCAATTTTACGATCAGTGAATGTTTGTTCGAATCAAGTTACAACAGATGATTGGGAAAAGAAATGCTCAGCTTTGTGGTGGGTTTAGTTTAATAAGATTTACTTCTCCTTTTGTAGTTATAAAAAAATCATTAACAGACGAACCTTATTTTGAATTATGATAATGATTAGTGAAAGAAGGGGAAACCTGAATAAAATTTCAGTCTCCGAATTTTCGTACTAAAGAAATGTGAGATCATATGATCTTTGACGATAGATTTAATATGCATCATTCCCGTACAAATGGAGGATTTCAAGTGCAATCAGATCTCAACTCCGTTATCTTCCACTCTTAAATAGGGCCGCGGTGGCAAGGTCTTGGATTCGGAACCGGGGAGTTTCAAGTTCGAGACCTGCTTCCACGGACTAACCGTCGTGTAAGCGGATCTGGTCCATGTTAAGTCGGTCGAGGCCAAACTTCCTCCCACTAGTGTAGTGTGGGAACTTAGTGAAGGGGGTGCCGTCCTCGTCATCTAACTGCGGTTCAAAATGACGAGGTCCGACCCAAAATAGCCCAAGTGTAACTTTTAAACGGGATGTTAATATAACCAGTCTAACCTAATTTCCAATCTTAAAGCTTCGACCTCCCCATCAGATCTTTGTGCAGCTATTGCCATGTTAGTACATACATGCTTCTAGCATATATGTTAGTACATACATGCTTCTAGCATATATGTTAGTACATACATGCTTCTAGCATATATGTTAGCACATACATGCTTTTAGCATATATGTTAGTACATACATGCTTCTAGCATATATGTTAGTTAGTACATACATGCTTCTAGCATATATGTTAGTTAGTACATACATGCTTCTAGCATATATGTTAGTTAGTACATATATGCTTCTAGATTGAGTATTTAAAGGTTTAGATTCAATAAATTTGTTTTTAAAAATCAATCAGTGCGTAGCTTCAAAATGAAACGCTGACATCTCAAATGAAATGACTAAGCTCAAATTTAACACGCTCACACCGACCCTCAATCTTGATATTCTCATAATCCGTCTAATAAGATGGCCCCTTCTATGCTATCTCTTAACAATAACAGATAAAGGATTATCTTATTAGATAGATGGTTCAATACAATTAGATATCAAGTGTGAATCACAGTCGAGTCGCGGCAGATTTAATAGACACCATTCTCATACTCATGGCGAATTTTAAGTGCAATCAAATCTCAAATCCGTTATCTTCCACTCTCAAAGCTACGACCTCTCCACCAGATCATTACGGTATTATTGCCATGCAAGTGTATTCAGATCATCTATCTAATTAGATGGCCGCTTCTCTGCTATCTCTTATTAATAAAGGATAAGATACCATAATAGAAACTTATTAGATAGATGGTTCAATACAATTAGATAGCAAGTGTGAGTCACAGGCAAGTCACGCAGTAGTTCAATGTGTTAAGAATGTGTTTCCCTGTTGCTTTCTAGCTAGTTTCAAATATGAAATGAAATGAGAATGTATGTAATAGTTCGTCCGGTTTCTCTCGTTTTTTAAGTGACTGTTCATGGACTTTAAGGGGGGTTTACACTTTGCTAGTTATAAGACTCCAGTAGTCAGGCATGCGCAAAAGAACGACTGCGCATGCGCTGAGATAGCGGACATGAGCAAGTTCTTGCCTCGACTGGACAAGTGCTTGCTGCTATACAGTTTCTGCGTATGCGTAGTGTTACTGGATAATTTGTAGCTTTCTGAGTGTAAACCCACCTTTACGTTTCGTGTGAAGCGCTCTCAAAAATAGTAAGAGCCTGGGGAAATTGCATAATTTTTTAAATCTCATTTCTTTGAAGAAGAATTATCTTATTGCAAATATAATATTGTCAGACTCTTTAGATTACAGAAGGCATCCCAAATGAATTTCATTGCTTTTTTTTTTCACTTTATACCTATCAAATAAATTATCAATATGCTGTAGGAATGTTTTTTAAGTACTTCTAAGGTCATGTAAAGAGGTTTATTTGTGAAAATGAGGGCTTAAGCATAAATTTTGGCATAGAAAAATAAAAACATTTATAACATACATTTCTGCATAGTTGTATAATGCTTTCGAAAATTGTGGCTGCAAAATCTTTGTTGGAAGTTCAGTGAATGAGCTTTGTTAAGAATTAATCATTTTTTTTTCGAAATATGTATGCGACTGAATTTTTTCCCCCTTAAATTGAAACTTCCTTTTCGCACACTTCTGAGCATTATAGATACATTTTTTTTACATAGTTGAGATAGTGCGATTGCCTAATTCAATGCTTTGAACAGTATCTTTATAACCAATAGCTAAAATGCTACTTTGTTGCTATATAATTCATATTAATTCATAGCTTTTTAGGTTGAAGTGAACTGTTATATTACAGAATGCAAAGTCATCCAAAGAGACAAGGACATGATGACAAATCCTTCTCAGATATTTGATTTATACTTTGATATATGATACACTACTGAATGGGTCTTTTATTCTGGAGAATAAAATTGAAGTGTTATGATTTTTTTAATAGTCTCCTAATATAGCTTCAATCTCTCTGGAAACTAAGTAGTTAAATTATAAAAATTCCTCTGCAAGGCAAAGAATAGATTCCTTTTGTACTACGATGTGAAGAAAAGAAAATATCTTTTCTCTCCGTAATTTTCTTCTTTTATTTCTTTATTAAATGTGGGCCGTGGTGATTTGGTGGTAAGGTCTCGGCTTCGGAACCGGAGCATTTCGGGTTCGAGACTCAATTCCACCAAAGAACCGTTGTATGAGTGGTTCTGGTATACGATCAACACCTGTAGGGGCTAACCTTCATCCCGCTGGTGTGGTGTGGAATCTTGGAGAGGACCTGCCAGATCAGGTTTCGTTTTCCTCATCTAACTGCGGCTCAAAATGACGAGGTCCGTTCTAAATTTACCATAGTGTTGCTTTAAACCGGGACGTTAATATAACTAAACTAAAAAAAAATTCTTTATTAAAGGAAAACTAGAGGTTGAAATATATTCTTAAACTCTTTGTCCAGTTTTGGAACCAAGTCAGAGAGGGTGGTCTTCCTAAAACTTGTTCACATATTTTCCAATTTTGGTCTTACCCCTCCCCCACCCCCCACCAATCTCCGCATAAAATTAGGGACCTTGGTTAAGGTCGCAAATGCCTAGTATGGCAGTAACGAAGAATTGTTCCAAAACACAGATCTTTGGCATGAATCTAACAATTTTACTGAATCTATCAAACGACCGTGTATTTTAAACGTCTTTTCACCGACCGAATAAAATCAAAATTTGACACATAACAGTAATTGAATCCCACGATCACATGCCGCATTTCATTGATTTAATTCAATATCCTTAAGAATTTTTAGCCTTGTATACATGTGAATGTACAGACCAACAAGTGATCTACAGATTTCATCCAAAAGTTGATAAGAATTTATATTTTTCATGTTAAACCTATCTATCTCTTTGCATTTTAGAGTGAGCGAGTTCACTTATAATCGGACAGCCAGAAAATCATTCCTGTACACGGAGTTTGCACAAAATTTGAAGGCATCTTGAATTTGACGGCAAAACCTTCAAATTTGATCGCCAGTCTCTATAACAAATTTCAGCTTTTCAGTTCAAAATTTTTTTAAATTATGTTCACACACACACACACACACACACACACACACACACACACACACACACACACACACACACACACACACACACACACACACCTTAATTGTCAAAGGAAGTAATAAAAGTTCTCATTTTTAGAAAAATCTGATTTACCACATAAGTAAAACGTATCTTCAATAAAAGTTTCAAATTTCATTTTATTTGAAAATTGTAAAATGTCCACAAGATTGCTTCACATTCTTATGCGATATATTCAGTTAGGGAAAATTCCGTAGGAAATGTAACAATAGTAAGCAAATTCACAATTTACAATTGTCATACATATTTTTGATTTAGAAATAGTTCGCAATTAAAAGCAGATATCGTTGTGGTATTTTGTCAAATCTACGTATCCAAAGAGTTAAAAACTTAAAAGGTTGTAAAAGACAAAGAAATAAAAGAATAAGAAAGTAAATTATTAAAATGGCTTGTTTACCTCTTTAGATTTCATTTGTAACATTTAGCCATGATGAATTATTTTTCATTATTATAGTTTTTTATACAAATATATCCATTTCTTGACAACTGATGTTTTTATTTGATTACCCCCGATTATATTCTTGCACGGACCTAATATAATTTTCTATCATCGCTGAAATAATTCTATTACCAACTTCAGGATTCCTTTGGCGTTCTTCGGTGGAGTATTCTGAAGAATTAGTTTCCGAAATACAGTCCAACAGTCCACTATCTCGCCTAAATCTTCTTCTAAGCAGGGTGGCTCCGATTCTAGTGACACGTTTTCTTGTCCATCTAATCCATTTTCCAACAACTGGTAATCTTTCAGATCTGAACAATATCCTTAAGATTCTTGAAGTTCCATTTATGGAACAGTAATTAAGAAGAGAAACGGTAGAATGTCGAATCCTTTCGTCAACATTTATGTCGTTTGCTTCCAGAAACGTCGGGACATGAGGGGTTGTCCAAATATTGGCCCCACTGATGTCGTATACTTTATTGGATTCATAAATGTATTTATCCAGTGTGTAATCGGAGGCATGCATCGATTCTGCATGTTTAAATAGACCTTCGAATCCTCCTTTCAGAAAAAAGTCTAACTGCAAAAATTGCTGAAAGTAAGTTCTCCATCTCTCGGACATATGTTCCAAAAGTCGTCTGTGCGTCGGATACTTATAAAGACTCAATTCCAAACAAATTGCAAGAGAACAAGCAACATTTTGCATTATGTTGAATATGAAAAAGTCTTTATCAAGTTTCATGAAAGCATTGAGGAATTCGAACATACTTGAGTCGTCATCGACATTTACGAGATACATTTCTTCGATAACACCTCGGATGTCACTTCTTATTAATACCTGATAAAACAGAACATATTTTGATATGCTACGAATGAAATTACGTGGATATCTGTTTTCTGTAGATTGGTTAAAAGGGATGTGCCTTCTAGGAACCTGGCATTTGATCCAATTTATGCGAAATATATCGTAAGCGAATCTTTCAACATCTATTGAAATTGAATCCATACTTAGTGCTAGAAGTACAATTTCGAGAATAGCATGTGAAATAAGGATCAATTCATGTCTGAGGATTAGATTATTATGTAAACAATTGCCTTTCAGTTAATTTTACACATTTGGTGTTGATTCATTGGCTATCTTCTTGATCTGCACATCTTTTTAATACTTGAAATAAATTATTTCGAATGCACTAGAGCTTGGGGTCTTAGTAATGTGGGTAATATAGCAAGAAAGTTTCAAAATAAAGTTAACATAACTAAATACCGTTGATTTTATTTAATTTATTCAAATGCAAGCCTTTCGTAATTGCAAGCAAACTATAAGAGAAACTATTTAATTTTGAATCTGATCATGGGACAAGGGAGAACCCAGAAACCCTATCTTGGTTCTGATAATAAACATTTGATACCATTCCGAAAAAGAACATTAGATTTTTGATGATAGATTTTGTTGACAACATAATCACAAAAAAGAATCTGTCGTATTCTAAATACAGTGTTCCGTTTTTGGTTTGAAAGTATATATATCGTCTGGAAAGATAATCAAATCAATAAAGTGAGAAAAATTTCACAAAGCAGCAATCCTTTTTTTTTTTTTGCGTATTTAATATTGGAATTTCTCTGGTTCTTTATAAAAAGCAGGTTGCGGTTTTTACTTCTTTAAAATATGAACTTCTCTTTCTAATATATTTGAGTACAAGATATTTAATTTTCGCACATACTCATGGTAGTGGAGGTCAAATTTTATTTTTATTTTGTACGAAATAAATTGTTGAAAAATATGGTTAAAATATTTTTTTTTAAAAAATTCATTAACAACAGAAATTTAATTTATAGAATAATACATTAGTATCATTGAAAAGATTACTTTTTGAACTTTAATTTGATGTAGAAATCAGTTTTTGTTTTAATATTTTCTTAAGTTATAGGGGAAAAACACCAAAATTTCCCTTAATAAAAAATCTAATTAAAAATTAAAAAAAATTCCTCCGAAGTGCATATTTCAGCACTCCAAAGTATAAATGTACCATATTTGGTAGTTGTATGTTAAACGGTCTATCCTGTAGAGCGCCAACACGCATACAATTCAAATTTATCTTTGTTATAGATGTGACAACCTTACCTTATAATTTTGAAATCGTGAAATATCTAATGGGAAATTAGGATAAATGTTTCCCCAACATCTCAATCAGCATGTGATCTGACATATGGATTGAGGATCGTCTCGCTGTGCATCACAGAATTTATCATTTCCCCTTGAAACATAGAGACCACCCGGAGAGATTTACGCTCAAAATATGTTTCCATCTCCTCTATAATTGGATTAATCAACACTGTTAGATTAATCGGATCCAGTAACATATTTTCTCGACATCACCTCAAGACTTCAAAGACCCTTTGAAATGTTGGTCATTTTATCTTAAAAAGTATTAAAACACATATAGAAAATATCAAGGTTTTCAGAATATTTATTAAAAAAAAGAAGAAAATTTTTCAAAGTAATTAAGTTTAATAAAGACAGTCTGAAGATTCTTTTATCAATACCAATCCACGAAAAAAAAAATGTTGAGATATTTTAAAAAGCCCAAATGGGTTTTGCTTTTTTTTACTTTCACTTAAACGTCGTGTGGTGAAAGTATAGTAATCGGCAAAAAATTCGAACTGGAGATTTCGACGAATCTTCACATTTTAGACCTCTTTGAGTTCGAAAAACAGATAACTCGAAAACCCTTTGAGCTGGACGGATGAAATTTGGTTTAACTTTTTTATTGCAAATTTTTAGATTTCTATCAAATTTTGAGCAAAATCCGTTCAGAAGAAGTCCGGCTGTCCAAATATAAGTTAACATGATAACTACAAACGAAGACAGCTAGGTGGATGAAATTTGATACACAGATTTAATATCTATATTCTAGACATTTTTTCAACTTTTGAGCCGAAACCCGCAAATTGTTAACTCTCTATTGGTTTGTACTTTTAGAAACATGTAAAAGCGACAATTCAAAAACGCAATGGCTTATTAATATTTCAAATTTGGTATGGGATTTTGTGACTACAAGTGCAGTTTTGTGTCAAATGTTTGTTTCAATCAATTGTGGAAAGAGCGTCTAAGACACACTTGTAGCCGCATGCCAGGGATCAATCGCCAACAAACTCGCCAAGAATTAAGTGATAGTTTCAGTAAAAATGCTAAATTAGCGCCAAAGGTGAAAACTTCGTAACTATTGTACGCCAGTGCCATGCAAGGGGTTCTGTGGGATTAGAGTTTATGCGAGAAAGTTTTAGGAAGACCACTCCCTCTGATAGATGGATTAAAACGATCGATAAAATCATAGATTAAAACACTAAAAATATATCTTTAGATGCACGAAAGAGGAACGAAACAGTATTGCAGGATTAGTATGCAAACTTATGCGAAACTTACGTCTGCTTCGACTTCCTGAGAGAACTCTTGTTCACATTCATTTAGTATTTAAATTAACGCTTCATACACTGGACCCTTTTTATTTGTCCTTAGTTTTTATCGTATTTTTCTAACTTTTGAAACTACGTGAGGGGTATTGAAGGGTGGGGGTTCAAACTGATCTCGTTATTTTAAATCTTATTTAGATGACAAAGATCCCACGTAATTAAAATCTCACTTTCTAATCATCTAAACAATCAAAATTTGACCTCTGGTGGCAGATATAATTTGAAGATGTAGATTCCCACCTAGCAACACATGTCTCCATCTTCATAAAGTTTGCGTGTGTGTGTTGTGTCATGATGGCCTACAAACCAGACTGTTTGTTTTAGAGCCACCAAATTAGGTACAGATATACTTTGGAGAATAGGAATGTGCACTTCGGAGATATTTTTAAAGTATTTAAATAAGAATTTTAATTAATTAAAAATAAGCTAGATTTCGATGTCTTTTTCGCTATAACTTCTTCAGTATTCCCGCACAAAAAATGATTTTTACACCGTTTTTAAAGTACAAAAAAATTATCTTTTCAATGATGCCGATTTAGTAGCCGTAAACACTTTTAGTCTAGATTGAATATTTTTAACATGTTTTTAAATATATTTCACAACAATAGTTTCACTACTGTGAATAAGATCGAAATCGCTTTCATTGTTTCTTCAAATATTTCACAGTCAAAGAAAGATTCTATTGAATATTTAGGTCGTTTTCGAGAATAAAAGAGTCAAGTTGCAAATACCATTAAATTTAGAAGATAAATGAACCGGAAGTTTAATAACGGTAAGATGTTGAAAAAAGGGTCTCCATTAAAAAAGTTCATGTGCACGATGAACAGAACATATGTAAGGACTTTTTAAATAAGACAGCTTTAATGTCTGACACACTGATGAAATCGTGGTCATGAAATTTTATCTAAACGATTTAACTAATATCTCTGGAGAGCTATTAAGTTATCAAATGCGACTCATTTCTAATAATGTAAACAACCCGTATTTGGTCTTTAACATTAGAACTACCAAGGCCATCATTTTGATGGTTTTCAAATTTCATGCTTAAAAATTTTGATATAATTTATGCATTGTTCTAGAACTTTATAACAATTTTTAATTAAATATACGAACGATTATATATCCCTATTCAATTTCCACTCAGCCATTTTAATTTCCATAATCAGTATGACCTACAACATATTTATTTACCCTTCAAAATAACGACTTTCGAAATTTCAAAGTTTATAATATTTTATGGTTCCTACATTCAATGATGAATATCAGTGCGTTTTTACATTTATTTATACATCGCTTCCAGACATTTCCTGGAAAAATTTGAATTACATTTTTCGTATATTGTCCGAAGAACTCTCTAATGAATATAGTTGCTGCAGAAAAGAAACCTTCTTCCAAAAACAAGAACGAATAGTGATAAATAGTACTCCATAAAACTAGATAAAAGTCCTTATGAACGCAAATCTTGCCAAATTCTTTGCAATAAATTCAGAACGATTTATACCTGTAGTGCATCTAACAAATATATTTGTGGCATTTGTTCATCTAAGATTAGAGATGCATAATCCACGATTTTTTGAATAACAAATAATTTTGCTATTGTTATTTTTAAATATTTGTTCCAAATATCTGTTATTTCAATCATATTATTAATTAAAAATTATCACTTAATATTAAATATAAAATTTATTAATTGTAATTAATACTTAATTTACTAATTTAAGTAACGTGTGATTGAATTAATTTATCTATTTCAGCTTACTTCTTAAATTTGATTTTTATCAAAACTATTTATTTAATTTCTGTATTGGAGTAAAACCATTTTCTGAAAAATTTGAATTAAATATAAATGTCATTTCTTTAAATTGCTTACTTTAGTTCGTAATAGATGGCACCAGCAGTAAATGGAATATATGTAAAGTCAAATCACAAGCAATTAAGAACGATTTGTATGGAACAGTGCATCAACACATACAAATACCAGTAAGACCGGTTACTCTCATGAAGTGGAGCGGTGACTTCACTGGAAAGTGTGAAGTCACCGCTCCGATAAATTTCAGTGATATGCAATTCAATGATATGATGATTCCAATAACCGGTCCGTTCACTTTTCAATCCGTTCACAGATTTATTCTTTTCTGTTATGTTCGAGAGCTTCCATTGGAGAGATCGTATCGATTGTTATTTTCCTATTGAAGTCACCGCTCCGGTAAATTTCGGTGATATCGTATCGATTGTTACTTTCTATCGTGATCCAAAACCTGTAATCGAAATATCACCAGTAAGATCGTATTTGAATCACACCCCTCTTTGAAAAGTATTGATCACTTGTATTTTGTGACTTTTTGATATTGGTTACGTAATAACCGCTCTTAAAATATTCGTCATCCCTATCTAAGATAACATGTACTTTTAAAATTTGTGCTTCATAGTTAGATCACTCAATATCAAATGTGATATCCTATAAATGTAAGCACAAACAGCTTTTCTTGAACTACTTTTTAAAAATTAATGAATTATTATATTAAATATTGTTTTTGTTAAATTATAGTCATTTATTTACATACACTATGCCAAAAGTTACAATGAAAGCCATGATAAAAAAAAAACCCCCATCAATTTGGCGGGTGAGGTAAAATTAGGCATACATTTAACATCGGTAGATCTAGTGTAAAAGGTAAATATAATTTTATGATGAAGATTCCATCTAGGCAAACTTTCAATTTCTAATTATTCTTACAATCAGCGATTGATCTTTGATGAAAATTTGATAATAAGGACCCCACCTAGTTAATATCTCGATTTCTAATCATCTAAACGATCAATTATTTGACTTGTAATGGCTTGCATAGTTTGCTTCAGGATCGGTCGCTTTGACACTCAAATCAAAATCTTACTACACCAAATATGAATATTCTTTGGCGTGAAAGATATACCTCTTAAGCAGCGTTTACACGAGGCCACTATTGCGCGCAATAGAAGGCCACGCTTATTTCGAGAAGATCACGTGATTCCTATGGCACAATGGCAGTTGTCTCATTTGCCATTGTGCTAGAGGAATCACGTGATCTTCTTGAAATAGGCCAATTATTGCCCGTAATAGTTGGCCTCATGTGAACGCTGCTTTAGGTGCCATTCTATACGGTGTATTTTATTAGTGTTACATAAGTTTGGTGGTTAAAAATTACCAACTAAGTTATAAGTACAGACAGATTAATATTTGACAGAAAAACTTATTTATTATATTATTTACGGCTTTAAATAAGATAGTTAGAATTTGCATAAGCAAATAATCATGTTTGTAATTAGCTTTCTCTTGAGTGCAAAGTGTCAAAGTATATATATTAACCAAGGGAAGAATTCGAAAATGATAGTCTGTAATATTCAAATTAATGAGCATTTCAATGGATATGCTTACCTTAGTATTCAACGAGTTATATGTTTCTTTTGATTTTGATGTCTTAGTAAATATTTTAAATTTATTTTAAATTGGATTACAAATCTAAAGAATAAAGTATTTATCTTTTCTGCCAGTTGCTGGGAAAAACTGAAGATAAATTGTAATGATAGAAAAAAAAAGCCCCTATTTTTTTTCCCCGAATGCGACGGGAGATCCCGAGTTTAATAATTTAATAATGATGGTTCAGGAAAAAGCCAAAGGAAAAATTTAAGAGAGTCACAAAAAGTATTCTAAAAAATTCTTTCAATAATTTTTGTTTTCAGAGAAAATTCTTAAGCTACGAATTTATTTAACTTCTTAATTAGATGACATATTCTATTCAAGATACTTATCATTATTATAATTCATATAACAATATAAAAGGCTTTTGATATATTAAAGCACTGAATGATTTTTGTATTTCAAATTACGTAATACGCTCACTTAATTACAGACTTAAAATTAAAAATTCAGTAAGAATTCGTACTTGTATGCAAAGGGATTAATAAAGCAGCATTCTAACATATGATTCATACTCGTAGACTTGGGCATGTTTCCAAGAATTCCAAGTGTGTTTAACATATTTTCTGTTGTAATAGGGTTTGGAGCAGGGATTTTGATAGGTTAAATTATATGATGACACTCATACTTCCCTTTAAAAAAGAAATCCAAACTCGATACATCTCGCGGTCATGACACATCTCATGTCTCAGATGACCTAAGCAACATATTTGAGTTAATTTCATCAACAGTTTCAAAAACAACAAAGTCTTGTTCTTCTTTCTCTATCACATTTATATAAGGGAACATTTATGGACCTAAATTCAAGGCAAAAATTTAAATTTACTTTCATATTATTTACGTTTCAGTTAGATGTTTTATGATTCATTTTCCAATTTGATGATGAGCTTTTAGGAAACTTGATTCCAAATACCTGCCATGCATTCGAAAATAGGAATCAGTAACAAGAAATTTTAATATGTTGAACTGAAAGTTTTTCATCGTCCAATTTCTGTTGTTTGTTTGTTTGTTTCTTATGGCACTTGCCACTGACAAGCCCGCTGTTACGAAGACAGCGATTTAAGCCTGAGGGGGAACGTATCTTATTTATTATAGCAGCGCCAACTAGGGCCAAGAGTACGACTTTGCCACTCACGCATCATTCATTCGCTTGCACAACCCCTTTTTACAGGAGGGCACATTCGCACATCTCACAGATAGAACAACAGAAGAACAACCATGCCCAAACCGGGACTCGAACCCGGGACGCCCAGATCACGGGGAAGACGCGCTACCCCTATGCCAGGACGCCGGCCCAATTTCTAAAAATGTCAATCATTGCTGGAAATATTTGGGTTCAATACTTTTTTACATAGTAGAATCTCGAATATGTTGAGCGAGCCATTGTCAGAAACTGAACTGTGCCTTTCATTTTGCTAAAAAATAAAACGAAAAAATTTTCAGAATAAGATATCGAATATATCATTGGAGTCAATTTTCAATATGCAAAGGTATGTGAAGAGTCGTTATAGAGAAATGATGTTTCATAACTTAAAATGTTATTTAAAAAAAAAGAAGAAAATGATATTTTGAACCACTTGTGATGGAAAGATATATCATAAATTTCATGATGCCTTTGTCAAGAATCGCCAACAACGTGCTTATCCACAGCTTACAGGAACACAATCTTAATTAATTCTTTAAAAGGCCATTTTTTTCTAGCCATGGCATTTAAAAATATTTTTAGAAGTGAGATTGGCTTAAGAAAAGTAATTCATTTAGCTTATTAGATCATTTTATTTTACTAATTAAGTTGGTTACTTAATAATTAATTAACAAATCAAGACACTCCATTTTATAAGGAACTGAAGGATCAAAATTTATGTCTGATTGAAAAATTTATTAGAACTTATAGCAACCTACATAACTTCATAGAAAGATTGATGTATTTGGTGGAAAGCATACAGCCATGGCCCAAGAAAGGGTTCATTCGTTTAGAAGATATAAATCTTTCTCTGATTTCTATAAGGTACAAAATACTTTGTATGGCCAAGTTACATGCTTATCTTGGCATGTACACCTATGAATTTCTTGCCACCACAAGTGGTTAAGCAATTCGAAAGTATGAAAGCCCATTTCTCAGCGAAATGACTTAAGAGTGTGTCGGAAAGATTCTACATTCAATCATCTGTTGTGTAATATTTTTTCTGAACAACTTTAACACTTTAATGGTCGCAGAAAGAATTAAAAAAAAACTTGTTTACGTTCAATCATCTGTTCAGTTCATATGAAGAGTGTGGTACCAACCAATAACCTTCAGTGGTAACATCTCACATATGTTGTGTGAAAGGAACCAACAGTTATTCTTGCCATCACACACATGTTGCATGAGTGGCCATTGAAGTATTAAAAAGCTAAAGGAAAATCCACGGGAAATAGCATTTCCGAAACCTAACAAGAAGTGCGATTGTTAATAAAAGAATTGATCGAAATGTTAATGCGTAGTAGAACATGCGGACACAGTTTTTTTATAATTCCAAATGAAAATTTTGAAAAAAAATTCTTTCCTGAAAAATAATTATTATTAATCGAATTTTTGATTACTCTAGGTGATTAATGTCCCAATCAGCTCTGATTGAGGTTAAGCTCCAGTTTAATTTAGAACTTAAAAATGGGAGGAGAGGACGTTTGCACTTAACAGATATAGAACATTAGTATTTCATGAATGAAAACGGATGATCATCTTTTCAAACTATGAATTTTATGAATTCATCTCAAGAATTTGGCATGCAAGTTTGAAAAAAATTAATACATTTAAAAACAACTACACTTCGACTGAGATTGTATTTAAAAATGGAAAGCTGGTTTGTATCTGCTTCATAAACAATCGTTTTTCTTAATAAAATATTTATATTGAAATTCAACGTACAATCAAGAATAAAAAAATTGACTTATTGACGAATGGATGTTAACTTAGGTTAAACATCCATTCGTTAAGAACTGGGAAGAAGGGGAATTTTCACTGGGAAATTACTGATAATTTTATAAAAGTTTCTAAATGTTTTGTAAATCGAAATCATTGTAATGGATTCACTAGATAAAAAGTTTTTTTTTTACTCATTAAAAAGAAAACGATGCACACTGCAGAAAAATTTCCATTTACAGAGTGTAACAATAAATATATCAAAAATATAAGAAGTGAAGTACCAGAACATTATAAAACATTGGCTGTGTACGCTTATTAAATACGTAAACGATTAAAAGATACTAAAAATTAAGAAGTTGTGAAAAACTGAACCTTAAAAATATTAAAAACAAGCAAACGGTTTAAAAGCAAAATTTTATAAATCTGAAAACATTAAAAATAAGCAAACGATTTTAAAGCAAAATATTATAAATCTGAAAAACATTAAAAATAAACAAACGATTTTAAAGCAAAATTTTATAAATCTGAAAAACATTAAAAATAAGCAAACGATTTTAAAACTAAATGTTTAAATATTTTTCGATTGAATGAAGAAAACAATTTAAAAATTAAATTTATTCAACCTGAAAAACATTAAAGCATCTATTCTAGGATTTTCTAGTTATAAAAATTATTCATTATTTGACTTAATGATCCTGTGATATAATCATCCGTTTTTTGATAATTACTTGAATGCAATTGTCATAAATAACTCTTATGATAATATACAAACAAGTATTATATATGCAAAATTTTACGTTAAAAGTGCATTAAAACAATAGAAAAGAGATTGAACTGATGTTATATATCGATTGCATATTGCGATTAGTCAAAAATAAAAAAATAAAAATATTTGAACCGTTGTTTGAAGACTAAGAATAAAACTAGAAGAATATTCGCAAACAGTTTATTGTAGATAAGAACACAAGCACGAACAACTTTTTCTGATAGATCAAAGACTAAATGAATAGAAGAATGCTTTCTTAAAATGAAAGAAATATAAATGTTTCAAAATGAAATAGATTTTAATTATCAATCAAAACACAGTAATATTCAGAAAGCTTCTTAATTTTTCAGATCACATATTCACACACATTATTTTAAAATAAAAAATAATAAGAATAAAAATTTGCTGAAGAAAGTTTTCAAGTTAAATTCATTCCACGAATGATCTTCCATGAATTTATTTTGGCTCTTTTGGATTAGGTCATGAAATTTAGTAATTTTTTTCATAGCTTCACTAAAGTCTGTTATTGACAAGACATTCTTCAAAAGCAACACTCCAGAACAGCGTTTGTTGAGACTTTACAACTTGCTTCAAACAGTAGTTGTCATTGAATTCGACGAAGAAGTTTGCGATGAATTAGAAGAACAAGAACTTGGACTAGCGAGCAATGGCCTTTCCTCAGGATCTTCATTTTCCACACATTTACAAATCCCTTTGAACTTGACTTTCATGTTCAGAAAAGCTAGCCTTTTCGGTAAACTTCTTTTAACGATGAATTTACTGAACTCAGGGGATTCTACTGCACAATTTCTTTTGGCATATTCGTAAAATTTATCCTCAATATTATCATAATCATTTTTATTCGCAGCAATAAATTCGTCTAAAAATTTTTCAGGACATTTTAAGCCACCGATTGCAGCTTTTAGATGATCTTCAGTGAACCTAGCTTCATCACACAGGTGTTTCAGATTTTCATTAAAATATTTTTCCCACATTCTAGGCAAAGAGTGCATGAAAATTTTATTATTCTTGTTTTTGTAAAGTATTAATTCTACGCAAACCGCTAACGAATAAGCGATAAGCCAAGGAACATCTTTAGGAAGAATTATATGGTCAGGCAGGCCGACCTTCCTGACATCTACGGGTTGATCTTCCGTCCTGACACCTACGGGTTGATCTTCCGTCCTGACACCTACGGGTTGATCTTCCGTCCTGACACCTACGGGTTGATCTTCCGTCCTGACACCTACGGGTTGATCTTCCGTCCTGACACCTACGGGTTGATCTTCCGTCCTGACACCTACGGGTTGATCTTCCGTCCTGACACCTACGGGTTGATCTTCCGTCCTGACATCTACGGGTTGATCTTCCGTCCTGACATCTACGGGTTGATCTTCCGTCCTGACATCTACGGGTTGATCTTCCGTCCTGACATCTACGGGTTGATCTTCCGTCCTGACATCTACGGGTTGATCGGCCGTCCTGACATCTACGGGTTGATCTTCCGTCCTGATATCTATGAGTTGATCTTCTTTCTTTATATCTTCGGGTAGATCCTCCACTTCCATTGCATCTTCGGTAATGTATTCCTCCATAGTTTCTTCAGATATGCCTTCATCCGTGGTATCTTTGGATGTGTCAACCACCATGGTACAAACAGGTAGGACCTCCTTCACAACGTCTTCGGGTAAGTCTACCACTTTGGTACCTTCGGGCAGGACTTCCTTCATAATGTCTTGAAGACAGGTATAAAGATCGTCCAAATTACGAGCTGGCCGAGTTTTGTCGAAAAAAATTTTCAAATCCTTTCTTGATGCTATTTGAAAAAGTGCAACTACTCTTGAAAAATGCGGAATGATAGGATCCAAAGAATCGACTTCGTCCGTTTCAGGGGCTGGAATATCTTTTTCAGGTATTCCAAACTTTATCCAATTACGGTGAAATACATTATAAGCTAATCGATACCAGTCGACATCCATTGTCACCGGAAACAGGTATAACTAAGTTATTCAACCAAAATATTTAGACTTTTCAGTTGAAATGATTTTCTCAGAATGCTGATGTTTAAATAAAACTATGTCGCAACAAACTTAAGACTCAGAAGTTACTGAAAAAGTTTTGGGGGGAGATTTTAAAATAAAGGTCTATATTGCCAGATTTCCAAACTCATTTACAGAATTTTCTTGGGAGACGCGGTGGCCTAGTGGTAAAGTGTGAGTCTTAAAATAGGACAATTCTAGATTCAAAACGCAGTTTCACCAAGATCCGTTATGTATGTATGCTTTGAGCTATCTTGATTGAAGTGTAAAACATCTTTCTCCTGGTCTCGAAATTGTTAAAAATTTTTTTTAGCAAAAGACTATTCATGTACAATTATGATTTATTGAATAACAGATGTCTGTTATACCATGATTCACGATGATCTGGTGATAAGGTCGGCTTCGGAGTCGGAAGGTTCTGGGTTTGAAACTTAATTCTACCAAAGAACTGTAATGTCAAAGAATTTTATTCTAATCCTTCAGAACAAATACCCTTTCACTAATCCGGCTTTTAAGTTTGAAGAGGAGAGTTAAGTCTCAGATGTCGTCCTCGCAGCCTTATGATGGCTATAAATCCGTCTCCTAAAAGCCTCCTAATTACTTAAAAATGGGATGTAAATATCATTAAATTAAAATCTATTTCCATATTGTTTCTTGTCTTTATTTTAATCCTATATTCATGGTGGGAACTGCATTAAATACTTCTAGTTTAGTTTAGTTTTGTTATATTAACGTCCCTTTTAAAGCAACACTAAGGCTATTTTGAGACGGACCTCGTCATTTTGAACCGCGGTCAGATGACGAGGACGACACCTGAGCTGGCACCTCACCCTCCACACCACACCACCGGGAGGAATTAAACACTTCTAAGAGAAGGCAAGGGAAGCCGTTGTGTTGTTAAGGGCTATGCCTATGATTCGGACCACTATGTAATAAGATGATTATTTTCTTTGCTATCTCTTAATTATGTGCAGGAGAAGATATCTAATGAATTAGTAAGAGTGAATCACAGGGTATTCACACGATGAACAACGTATTAAAATAAGGATACATAAACTAACGTAAGCGTGCTTCACTCGCATCAAATTCTACATTTTGATAGGCAGTCAACACGTTAAAGCAAGTAAAAAAAAAGAGATTTTTTTTTTATTGTTGAAACATTTTTTTTTACTTGCGATAGTAGTTTTTTTTTGACAATATTTTGGGATTAACAACTGCGGCTGTTAATCTCAAACTTACTTTATAAGTAATTTGAATTAAAATTCATATTTCTGAAATGATTAAAAATTAAACCATTGAAAGAGTTTTTTTGTAAATGTTTTTTTTAAAATCTTATGTACTAAAATCTTAAAACTGAGTTATTTATTTTTTAATATTCCTGTACCGTTCATGCAAATGGGTTGTTGTGTTATTTTAAATTTACAATCCATTAATTTCGTCTTACACATTTTATCGATGCATTTTTTTCTTGTGCTTAATTATCTAAAGAAAAAACCTTAGTCGTTCCTTCCCAAAAGTTCTTTGGATAGTAACTTCTCTCCTTTGCGTTTCCTATGCCATTTTCTGTTACAAAAATGACTTATTTACGTATATCTTACTGTTGAAGTTTGTCAAGTAATATTTCAGGGTATTCTATTTGATTATTTTTGTATAACGATTATATCATCACCACACAAATCACGGAAACAAGATCACGAACTAAAAAATAAAAATTTGAATTTACTGAACTTTTATTGTAAAAGACAAAAATGCAATTTAATAAAATAGTAAGCAATGAAAAATAAGTTTATGTTAAAGTGCCCATTAGTATTAATCAATAACTAAGGATTGCAATACCGGGATAACAAATACCGGTATTTTGAGCCATTTGCACAATTTTATAATACCGGTATTCACAAGTTTAAATACCATTTTTCCGGTATTTACTAGAAATTTTTTAAATTGTCCCCACTATGTGATCAGGGATCGCCAACATAGCAAAACAGTAAACGTTTTTGTTTTTATGTCTCCTTAACGGGCGAAATTAATTAGATTGTGAATACAAAGTTGCATCTTACAATCAGAAGTGATAAAATATGGGAATCATCCAAGGAGGTGGGTGAAAACTATCCTATTACAGCTCCGAGCGACACGCGCAGGATTCGTAGAATGATATTCGTATCTGTGTAAACAAGGATGTAGTTCTGAAGAAAGTGCGTAATATTTCGATAGTTTTTAAATTGGTGAGTTTGTTATTCATATTGTATTTGCAAATCATACTTTAGGTTGATTAAGTTGAATGGTTAAAATCAGCAATTGTGCTATGCTCATGGAATTCAATTAGGAGTAATAGATGTATTATACCAAAAAATAAAGAACAGAAGAATCCAGATATTGTGGATATAAAAACTTCGGATTCCGACTTTGAAGAGAGTGAGAGTGATATTGACAATGAAGATAGTGACAATGTAATTGTTGAAGAAGATATTTCTAATGAAGATGAAATATTCACATATCAAGAATTGCTTTCTATAATTTATAAAGTTCGAAAAATAGTTAAGATATTTAAACGTTTCCCTACAAAAAAAATGCCATAATTCAAAAATATGTACTAACTGAAAATAAAATAGAATATATGTTAATATTAGATTCTAAAACACGTTGGAACAGTTTAATCCTAATGATGGAACGATTTTTGAAACTGAGAAATCCAATCCAAAAAGCAATAATCGACTTAAACCTGTAAATTAATTTTTCAGATGGTGAATTCGACTTAATATCCAGAACTATATCGGCTCTACTTCCAATAAAACTGACTATTGAGGCATTATATCGGAGAGATTCTAATTTATTAACAGCTAATGCAACAATAAATTTCATGTTGAGGTCACTGAAAGAATAGAAGAGCACACATCACTATCTGAAGAATTATATATTACATTGAAAAATCGCACAGAAGAAAGGCATACCGAAATAAAAAATCTCTTACGGCATTTACATAATTATAAGAATTTTAAAAATGAAAATGAAAAAAAAAAAAAAAGAAAAGAAAAGAAAAGAGACTAACCAATTCAAATCTGATCACGTTTATAGTAAATTTTCTTAAAATTGTTTACCCACAAACCTATTCACATTCAGAAGAATTCGGTTCAGTCATCGAAGATTATGATGACACTAATGTCGATAGTGAAAGGAATTGTCTCTTGAACAAAAATTAGAATTAGCGATAAATAAAAAAAATCAACAAACCAAAATACAATACAGAAATCAGCTATATCCAAAACCATATAAAGAGAAATCGATTTATTTGAAGATGAGGGTCTTAGAGGTAAATACTTGGAAAAAATATATCGCGCAATGCTAACAGTACCACCAACTAGCGTAGATGCCGAAAGAGCGTTTCCGACAGCTGGTAATTTTTGCACAAAATTACCGGGTGTTTCAAAAAAGATCGGTATATTTCAAAAATCAATAAAAACTAAACGGGCAGCGATAGAAATACACCGTTTGTTGCAATATGCTTGGGACAACAGTAAATTTTCATGCAAACAAACTTGCGAAATTAGTTACAATTTACAACAACAGATGGCGCTGCAGGCAATTTGAAAGATATAGAAGAAAACGCAGTCTGTGAGTTCGCCATTCTGTAAGTCATCTTTCTGCTTTAAGCGTGTGCTGTTCACAGATTGCAAGTTTGTTGTGAAAAAATGGTTTATTCCTTAGAACAGAGGATTTTTCTGGTGTTGGAATTCCACCGAGTAGAACACAGCGTTGTTGCAACAAGACGAAGTTTTCAACGGAAGGTTAATGTAACCAAAGGACCGAAAAGCGATACGATAAAGGATCTGTTTGAAAAATTTCAACGGACTGGGAACTTGAAGGATGAACGTGCTGGAAAGGTAGGGCGACCACGTACGGAAACCACAGAGGGCAATGCTCAGCTTGTGCAACAGGTGATCCAACAGCGGCCTCGGGTTTCCATTCGCCGTGTTGAAGCTGCAGTCCAAATAAAGCCAACGTCTACGTATAGTCTCATGCGCCAGAGTTTACACCTCTATCCGTGCAAAATTCAAACTCGACAACCCCCAGCGCTGCTTCCATGAATGCACGAGAGACATTTGCTAACGATATGGTGCAAAGGATTGCGATATCCATGCGGGCAGCGTTTGGTTTATTAACGAAGCTTATTTTTACTTGTACGGCTTCGTCAATAAACAGAACTGGCACATATGGGGAGCCGAAAAACCTAAGTTGCAGTCCCATCGTCCCTGCATCCGAAAAAAGTAATGGCTTGGGCCGCCATTTCTTCCAAAGGACTCACTGGCCCATTTTTCAGATCCGCAATGATTACAGCACCACGCTATTTGGACATTCTTCGTGAATTTGTGGCGGTACAAAATGCCTTATAGGACACCTCGTGGTTTATGCAAGATGGTGCCCGGCCACATCGCACGGCCGACGTTTTTAATTTCCTGAACGAACATATCACTGATCGTGTGATTGCTTTGGACTATCCCAAACATAAAGGAAGCGGTGTGGATTAGTCTCTCTATTCGCCAGATATGAACTCCTGTGACTTCTTTCTGTGGGGACACTTGAAAGACCAGGTGGACCACCACAATCCAGTAACAATTGAACAACTGAAGCATATGTCTGTTTTGCTCGGGATGCCTGAGACGTTTACAAGGGTTTCTGCTCATTTCATTCTGAGACTACACCATGTTATTGCTGCGCTTGGTGGATATTTGGAAAATATCGTAGTTTAGATTTTTTCCAGACTGCAGCGCCATCTGTTGTTAAAAATTGTAACTAATTTCGCAAGTTTGTCTGCCTGAAAATTTACTATTGTCCCAAGCATATTGCAACAAACGGTGCATTTCTATCGCTGCTCATTTAGTTTTTATTGATTTTTCAAATATACCGGTCACTTTTGAAACACCCGGTACATTCCAGGCTTAATGACAGTACAATAGATGCATTATGTTTTTAAGATCACATTTCAAAAATTTGTAATAGTACCACAGACTGAATAGTGATATTTACGCTTTTTTGTGATTTAAATAATTAAGATGCCCCTTTACTTTTTGTGATTCTTTATATACTGTTATAATTTATGTTTCATAGTATTTTTTGTGATATTTACACTCTCTAACAAAACTGGCAAATAAAACAAAGAAACACCTGTATTTTCTTTCTTTTTTTAAAAATTTCTACTACCGTTATTAAAACAGGTATCCCGGTATTAAGATCTAAAAAATACCGAATACCGGTATTAAACTTTTGGTCCGATATTGCAATCCCTATCAATCACATGCCATATTTCTTTCTATTTTATCTTTTATGCCTGTTTTACTGCTAAAATCAGCCTGCTTTGGTTCTTATTAGGAGAAATATTTCTATGTAAATTGATCTCTCAACAGTTTAAATTGTATGCATTCGAAATGGTGTTGATTTTGCACAAATACATTTTTTTTTTTTTTTTTTTTTTTTGCGTTTTGAACTCTTATATTTTAGCTATGACCATCTTGTGTCTTGAAACAGCGCGAAACATTCACATTTCCCTCCGTATGATACACCTGTCTCAAAATATAATTTTGTTATATTTGTATAATCTTGCGGATATAAATATTTCTTAATCACAACTTAGTGAACATCCCCTTTTATTACCACAAAATGTACATTTTTAAGCAAAATTTAAATTTAGGTTATAGATTTTTTTTTATTTACAATAGAGTACATTCTACAACATGCATATTATATTATTTTAGCTTATATACAATAACTAGCTCTGGCGACCACCTGGCTCGTCGGGAATATTGGTTTATTTAATGTCATTTAAATTTCTTAGGCACAGCTTCTTGTCATTGATTTCATCTAAAATATTTTTAATTCTCCCAACCGAACTTTTGCATGCTTAAAATTTTAAATCCCTTGTAAAAATTTTTTCATGATGGTCCTTATAAAAGCAGGGTTTATTTACACAGTGCTAATCTCCGGGACATATATGTGCAATGGAGGCGAAAGGGTTAAGCATAAAATCGTTAGACAGTAAAGTCGTGTTTTTTTAATTAACTTCCATATGTTGTGTTCACTGTATACGCTAACATTTCTCATAGCAATTAGTCCAATTACATCATAGTACTATTAAAAATATAAATAGGCGGTTCATTTATCTTCTAACTTTAGTGATTCTGTAACTTCACTTTCTTTATTCGTCTTTTAAACTGCACAGATATTAAATATAATCCTTCTTCTTTAGCTTTTAACAATGGAAGAAAATCTAGCGATTAAATATTTATTGAAACAATGAAAATCGTTTGAATCTCATTGAAACTTTGTAATTTGATACTGGATGTCAGGTAAAAAAATATTTTTTAAAAAATAGTTTAAATTCAGGGAAAGTTGAGTAATTACTAAATTGAAATAATTAGAAACACAATTTTTAAAATTGTGAAGCGATGGAAAAAATTATAAATTAAAAAAAAATTGTTCCGAGCTTTATATTTCTATCTTCCAAAGTATATACAGTGACTCAAAAAATTGAGAGTACACCTTACTTTTACTTGATAAATCCGACTTTCAATATAAATAACACATTACCGGGAAGTGCAAACATGTTTTTATTTTTACACCTCACAAATGGTTTAATTTAGAGTAAAAATAAAGAAAAATCAACGAAAAACTTCTAAATTGAAAAGTTTCAGAAGCATTGTAAATAAACTTACGCCGAATTTCAACTCAAAAAATTGAGAATACACTAATGAAATTCCTGTAATATTTCGCATAGAAACAAAATATCACTATTAAGTTGCATGTCTTTTGGCTCTTATAATGGCCTCTAAACGTCATGGTACCGATTCAACCAATTTTTGATGGTATCTGAAGATATTTTATCCTATTCTTCTTGCAACACTTGTTTCAAATGGGTTTTGTTTCTAATTTTGGGTTTTTGGACCACATTTTCGAGTATGGCCCACGAATATTGAATGGCAATGATGTCGGGGTACTATGGTGGTGTGTGTAACTGCTGTTTACAATGAAACAGGCACCATATTTTGACGTTACGTGCATTCTGTTTGAGGTCGTTGCCCTGTTGGAAATGGAATTTCCATCTAAACCCAAATTTTTAACAATTTTCTTTAAATTGCTGGGACCATACGTTCATCCAACTTGTTGCAGAAACTTTTCAAATCATAGGCAGAAGTGTAAGGGCTGAAACTTTATGAAATGCCATTACACAACTGGATATAACAGTAGCATTGTTAGAGAGAAACCGTTCATCAGCTCGTATGGAGAAAGCCTAATACTGCTTTGGATCCAAAAAATTTACGTCCTACAGTTAAACATGATGGTGACTCCGTCATGATTTGAGGTTGCATGTCTTCATCTGGGGTAGGAAATTTAATTTTTATAGATGGCATTATAAACGATATGGTTTACTTGAATATACTTCGCAGAATCTAAAGAAAAGTGCTAAAAATTTGAATTTGGATGGAAATTTCATTTTTCAGTAGGACAACGACTCCAAACAAAACGCACGTAACGTCAAAATATGGTGTCTTTTTCATTGTAAACAGCAAGTACACACACCACCACAGTACCCCGACATCAATACCATGAAATATCTGTGGAAAACACTCAAAGTAATGGTCCAAAAATACAAAATTAGATACAAAACCCATTTAAAACAAGTGATGCAAGAAGAATGGGGTAAAAGATCTTCAGATACCACCAAAAATGGGTCGAATCGGTACCACGACGTTTAGATGCCATTATAAAAGCCAACAGACATACAACTAAATACTGACACGTTCTTTCTATGCGAGATATTTCAAGAATTTCATTGGTGTATTCTCAATTTTTTGAGGCAAAATTATGCGTGTGTTTATTTAAATTGCTTCTGAAAATTTTCAATTTAGAAGTTTTCCATTGATTTTTCTTTATTTTTACTATAAATTAAACCATTTATTATGTGTAAAAATAAAAACATGTTTGCACTTCCCGGTAATACGTTATTTATATTGGAAATCGGATTTATGAAGTAAAAGTAAGGTGTATTCTCGATTTTTTGAGCCACTGTATGTGCAAAATATGATAGCTGTAGGTCAAATTGTCTCGTCTGTAGAATTTACATCATAGACCCACACTCACATAATTTTTATTAGTAGTTTAGATAGAAATAGATTGAATCACATAAGTTGAATTGTCATGTTTTAAGTACAATTCTTGTCATCCGTTTCAATTGAAATGCTATTAGAAATTAGAAATTCTATTTATGATCGATTATTTAGAATAAAACGTGATTTTAAATTGAAGAGGACTTGTAAAGTTAGTACGCAACAATGTTTAATTTGTCACCTACTTGTGTTTGCTGTTAAAATGATACATACATCAAACGATTCTATTGTTTATCAGTTGAGAAGAAATGTTTTTCCTTCATTATCTGCCGATAGATGGCAGCAGAACTGTTAACGAAAGTGAGAGTTTTTAAAGATCTGTTGTGTTCTGCCCAGTTTAATATTTCTGTTGTCAGTTTTCTTTTTATCTTGTAATAAAAGCCTCAAAGAGATGGATTAGGTATCAGTAAATGAGACTTCAAAGTTACATAGCAAATTCAGTTTACGATAATTGTTTGTTTTTGTAAAATTTAAACTGATCTTCTTACTCAAAAAATTCAAAAAGTTTTAAATTCGGAAAAAAAAGAACTATGTTTAAAATTTAAGAAAAAAATTAGAACATCATCTTTATGGTGAATGAATTATTCAGGATAAATGCAACTGGGGTAACAGGAGTACACTTCAAAAATATGTTTTTTCCAGCGTGATTTAATCTCGTGTTCCCAGAATGAACGGGAGATTTCATTCTATTTGAAAATGAGCTAATATACAGTTTCAAATGATAAATGTCTCTGCTTGGAGTTTTCATCATACCATTTTTTACCTTCTCATATATGAAGTAAGGAGAAAGTATTGTAATCACCAAAAAAATTCGAACTCGAGGTTTTGGCAAATTTCCAAGTTTTAAACCTCCCTAAGTTCGATAAACACATGTGACATTTGTAGCAAAGATATTTCTAAAACTCTTTGAGCTAGATAGATAGAATTTGACATAGGGTCTTTAGATAAAATTTGTAAATTTATAGAAAATTTTGAACAAAATCTATTTAGAGGAATTTTATCTGCCCAGTTGTTCTAATACAATACACACGACAATAAATAAAACGAAAAGAGTTAGAAATTCAGTACACAGATTTAAAGTCTACATTATACACACGTATCAAATTTTGAGAGGAAATCCAACAGGGGCTTAAACGGCTGTTGATCTGTTCCATTTGAGGTCATATTTTCGTCTGCCACATAAAATTATGTTACTTAGGTTAGGCCGCGAATGCCTTTCAAAGCTTTAGCTAACAACAGTTACGAAAGACAGATTTTTGGAGTGAATCTAACATTTTTACTGAATCTATCATGAGAATAAGTATTGTGAACACCTTTTTTTTTTGTTGACCCATTAAAATCAAAGTTTGACTTGAAACTACAGTTATACCAAATTTTATTGATTTATGTTTTTCTGTTCATGAGTTGTTGTGTTTACATGCATGAGAAAGTACGTCCCGACAGACAATCAGCCCATGCACAGATAGGGTTGGTTTAAAATCTGAGGCAAATCTATATTGAAAATGCTAAACCTGTGTACTAAATTTTACCTATCTAGTTGTTTACGTTTTGGTGTCATCGAGTTCAGTTGTTAAACAACCAGACGGACAGACTGCATGTGAAGGTTTTCGTTCAAGGTTGGATAGAAATCTCCACATTTAGTCTTAAGTCTGAGTACGAAATGTCATTCGTCTAGCTCAAAGCGGTCTTGAGTTATCGACACTTGAGTTATTTTCATAGACAGACAAAAATAAAGCCAAAAATGCACGTTTTCCGAAATCAAGAGAGTCTGAAACACGGAAATTCGACAAAATTTTGAGTTTAATTTTTTTTTTTTTGATAATGATTACAATTCTTTATTTATATTTTGAGTATGAGTAAATAATTTAAAAAAAACACACTTAAATTTGATTTTCTGAAATTCCAATGTTACTTGAATTTAATTTGGATAAATTGGTATGTTTTATTTTGAGTAATCTGTAGAGAATTCAGTCTTTGTAAATCAAATGCATAGACAAAATTAAATCACCCTGAAAATACCAAAAAATACTCTTCTGCCCCAAAGTTGACATTAGGGCTGAATGAGGATATGACTTTGGATGGAGTTATGAACATGAAGGAGATTACACGAGGTAAGCCTTCTTTTTATCGAGGTATCTCAGGCCTAGACTAAATCTTTTTATTGAGGTATCACAAGCCTAGGCTAAATCTTTTTCTCGAGTTATCACAAGCCTAGGCTAAATCTTTTTCTCGAGGTATCACAAGCCTAGGCTAAATTGCTGTCGAAATTAGGGATTGAAAATCCCTCTACGGGTCTAGCTGTTGGACAATTTCAACTATTCAAAAACTCTCAGTGCAAAAGATGTTCGTTATGAGAGATAATGTTATTTCTAATTTTAGTTATTTTTTAATCTTCAATCGTAAGGAAGTTATGAAGAAAATAAAATCTCCTCGCACTTTCAACTAAACACATGTCAACGAAGTGATCAATATTTTTAACTTCTAAACAGTTTACCTTTCTAAATTTCAAATCTAAACAAGATTAATCAAGATATTGTGTTCATAAGATAACATGGCAAAGTGTTTTATATCCATGGTTTATACTTTAATTGTCACCTACAGAGAATTTCGAAACAGTTTTATATAGACATAAACTTGCTATAATAAAAAGAGTAAGTATCATAAGGTTAGGTTTGGTTATATTAACGTCCCGTTTGAAGCAACACTAGGGCTATTTTGGGACGGTCCTCGTAATTTTGAACCACGGTCAGATGACGAGGACGACACCTGAGCTGGCACCCCCCTCCCCACACCAGCGGGAGGACGTTTGGGCATGACGGATTTAACGGGCAACAGACCCCCTTACACGACGGTTCTTTGGTGGAATCGGGTCATGAACCTGACACTCTCCGGTTCCGAAGCCGAGACCTTACCACCAGACCACCGCGGCCCCTAAGTGTCATAAAGAATTTTATATTATTTGATTTAATAAAATGCATCATTAAAAAATTCCTATTTCTAAACTTTTATAAAATATACTGTGTTTTTGTTATATTTAGTAAAGTATTCTTCATTTATTAACATTTTTTTTTAAAGTGTCACTGCTCGGCAATTAAGACTGATTGGGTCTTGAAGTTTCGAATATCTTTATTATAAGCAATTTTGATAAAGGGATGAGGAATAATTACTGATCAAATTCACTGCACTTCCTCGAGGTTGCTATGGTAAATTTGTTTTAAACAAGAAAATTTAAAACTTAGTAATTTGTTCAATTTTAATCGCGGAGGATGGGAAAATCGATTCCTTTGTTCAAAATGGTAGCGTTCCAAGAATATGTTTTTAAAAGATACTCATAAGGTAAAGGGACTGTATAAAAATGTCAACTTCATAATTTCTTCGGCTGTACTTTTATTGGTTGAAGCAGCCCATACATATACACGCACGCACGCATGCACACAGATAGATAGACACACACATACATACACTGACACACAAACATACACACAGCCACACACACACACATACACAGATATATACACACAAACAGACAGACCCACACACAGATATATACACACAGACAGACAGACACACACACAGATATATACACACAGACAGACAGACAGACAGACACACAGATATATACACACAGACAGACACAGCCACACAGACACAGATATACAGAGACACACCACAGACACACATAGAGAGACACACGCAGATATATACACACAGACAGACACAGCCACACAGACACAGATATACAGAGACACACCACAGACACACATAGAGAGACACACGCAGATATATACACACAGACAGACACAGATATACAGAGACACACCACAGACACACATAGAGAGACACACGCAGATATATACACACAGACAGACACACAGATATATACACACAGACAGACACAGACACAGATATATACACACAGACAGACACAGACACACACACAGATATATACACACAGACATACACACAGATACATACACATACACAGACACACTATTCATTTAAAGCATTTTCCCAGTTGAAAGCATTTGTCTATCTTTAACGATTATGAAATGAGTTAATGGATGATGATCAGATTAGACGCATAGCATATTCTTAAAGTATACACATTCTTATTATGAATCTGTCTATAAGTATCATCTACTCATACGATATATAAGGCAAGGCAAAAAAATTATCCTTTTTTTTTACAGCCTTTAATGTTTTTTTGTAAACCATTTTCAGTAACTTGAAACAATAGAAAAAAAGTAAGGCCATAAAAATTGCATCCAAATATTTTCTTTTATCATGGCAGTTGAACTTCGCCTTGCAAGAAAATAAAATAAGTGAAGGGCCCCTCGCATATTTTCCCATTCATTCCTGACATTGTTCTAACCGGATGATGATTCACGGAGATGCTTTCTCTCTTTCACTCCTTCATATTTCAAAAACATTCACATGAGTTCTTTTTAATTTCTCGTATACAAAATACTCAAAGAGAAAGCGTTAAAAAATTAGAACGCTAGATTCTGCATTGAGATGTTCATGTTTCAGACTTCTCTGAGTTCAGAAGACGCATTTGTGGTATTACATTCGTCTTTCTATTTTGCATAATGAACATAATGACCCAAAAAGGCTTTCATGTATGATATTTACATTATATTTGCGAATTTTCATAAAATTTTGAACGATATACATAAAGAGGAAGTCTGGTTGTGCGGATGTCCGAATATAACACAATAATTATTAAATAAAGAGAGCTATTCAACATCTAAATAACTATACATTCAGTACACATACTCAACATCTAAATAACTACAAATTCAGTACACATATTCATCATCTAAATAACTATACATTCAGTACACATATTCATCATCTAAATAACTACAAATTTAGTACACATATTCAACATCTAAATAACTACAAATTCAGTACACATATTCATCATCTAAATAACTATACATTCAGTACACATATTCATCATCTAAATAACTACAAATTTAGTACACATATTCAACATCTAAATAACTACAAATTTAGTACACATATTCAACATCTAAATAACTACAAATTCAGTACACATATTCAACATCTAAATAACTACAAATTCAGTACACATATTCATCATCTAAATAACTATACATTCAGTACACATATTCAACATCTAAATAACTATAAATTCAGTACACATATTCAACATCTAAATAACTACAAATACAGTACACATATTCAACATCTAAATAACTACAAATTCAGTACACATATTCAACATCTAAATAACTACAAATTCAGTACACATATTCAACATCTAAATAACTACAAATTCAGTACACATATTCAACATCTAAATAACTACAAATTCAGTACACATATTCAACATCTAAATAACTACAAATTCAGTACACATATTCAACATCTAAATAACTACAAATTCAGTACACATATTCAACATCTAAATAACTACAAATTCAGTACACATATTCAACATCTAAATAACTAAAAATTCAGCACACATATTCAACATCTAAATAACTACAAATTCAGCACACATATTCAACATCTAAATAACTAAAAATTCAGCACACATATTCAACATCTAAATAACTACAAATTCAGTAAACATATTCAACATCTAAATAACTACAAATTCAGTACACATATTCAACATCTAAATAACTATACATTCAGTACACATATTCAACATCTAAATAACTACAAATTCAGTACACATATTCAACATCTAAATAACTACAAATTCAGCACACATATTCAACATCTAAATAACTACAAATTCAGCACACATATTCAACATCTAAATAACTACAAATTCAGTACACATATTCAACATCTAAATAACTACAAATTCAGCACACATATTCAACATCTAAATAACTACAAATTCAGCACACATATTCAACATCTAAATAACTACAAATTCAGCACACATATTCAACATCTAAATAACTACAAATTCAGTACACATATTCAACATCTAAATAACTACAAATTCAGTGCACATATTCAACATCTAAATAACTACAAATTCAGCGCACATATTCAACATCTAAATAACTACAAATTCAGCGCACATATTCAACATCTAAATAACTACAAATTCAGCACACATATTCAACATCTAAATAACTACAAATTCAGTACACATATTCAACATCTAAATAACTACAAATTCAGTACACATATTCAACATCTAAATAACTACAAATTCAGTACACATATTCAACATCTAAATAACTACAAATTCAGTACACATATTCAACATCTAAATAACTACAAATTCAGTACACATATTCAACATCTAAATAACTACAAATTCAGTACACATATTCAACATCTAAATAACTACAAATTCAGTACACATATTCAACATCTAAATAACTACAAATTCAGCACACATATTCAACATCTAAAGTGCAGATACGTGTGAAATTCGGAACTAAATTCACCAAGGAGTTGACCATCTGTTGGTTTTTTCATTCATATGTGACTTTTATTAAACGTGATAACTCAGAAACACGCTGATTTAAATATATAAAATTTGGAAAGCAATTCTTTCTACAATTGCAGTTCTGCGTCAAATGTTGGTTATATTCGGTCGGAAAAAAAGGCTTCCGAAATTTTTAACCTTTTTTCTGAAACATGTGTATTAACCGCATCCTAGCGATTAATCACTAAGGATCGCACGCTAATAGATTGTTTTGTAGCTATTGTTCACTAAAGGCACACGGTTAATAATATATAATTACATTTATTAGAAAGTACACGAGAAAGTTACAGGGAGACCACTCCATCTGGCTTTTATGATGCAAAGCATGCAAAAAGCATAGAGGTCTAAAAAAGAATATGCCAGTTCAGCTGCTTTCCTTTTCCATTGACTATATTCCAAAACTGTAAGGAATTTCCTAAATTTCAATTTTTAAATACTTTCGTTACAATCTATAGATGAACATGCAAAAGAAGAAATCTTTTCTTATTATGAGCTTAATATTACATTAATGTTACTTAACTAATTAAAAAATAAATATAGATTGTTCATAATTTTATATAAGCTTGGATAAAAACTTCTTATTTCTTAAAATTAAATTCATAAATACCACGATAGAGCTAAGCCCGAACTAAAAATATTATCTTATATGTTTTTGTTTCGATTTCGGGTAGTGTTTGCGAAAACTCTTCTTGCAGTGTGAAATAAGGAATCACATTCATAACACTAGCCACCACCAGATTATTGATTTTTTAGGCTATTAAATGATTAATACTGAATTCATTTTTTTAAATTTCACATTGCATTTGATGTAACTGAAAAACACAAATTCAACTGAGTTAATTTACTGCAAAAACGTTTTACAATGAACTCTTTTGGATTTGATTCAAAATTTTGCACCGGCTTATACTATAGATGATAAATCTGTGTACCAAATTTTATCTATCCCGTTAAATTCGTTTTGTAGTTACCATTCTTACTTATATTTGGACAGCAGGACAGAAGACTCCCCTAGAATGGATTTCTTTCAAAATTTGATGGAAATCTTCAAATTTGGTATAAAGTTCCCATATAGTTTCATTCGTCTATCTACAATAGTTTTCGTATTTAAACAGACAGACAGAATTCTCAAAAATGTGTTTTCGAACTCGGAGAATTTGAAACTTAGCAATTTGTCAAAATCTATAGTTTGAACTTGCTGATGTGTATTAATATTTTCTCTTTGTACACTTCATATGCAAGAAATTGAAAAGAAAAAAAAATCTAAAATTTAAACATTATCGTGTATTATTCTGTTAAAATAACTGAATAATTCATAATAATTATGGCCGTGAAATATTGGCAAACTATTTATTCGGGAAAGAGAGGTTTGTGGGTTTGTTGCCCAGAATCCACCGAACTTTTATAACACATGAAGGCTTCAAACACATTCAGAGTCAGCCCCACGTTAACATAGTGAGAAAGTTTAACGAACACGATGCATCTTATTGTAGCATTAAATGATTCGGAACCCAAACAGTGCATCGATAGTAGACATTTTGAATTTTAAAGCAAATTTCGTTGCATTATTTAGGAAAACTTTAAAAGCTTAAAGTCACTTTACACTTTTAAAAATGCAGGAAATACTTTACAATCTTAAAGTCACTTTACACTTTTAAAGTTTCAGGAAATACTTTACAATCTTAAAGTCACTTTACACTTTTAAAGTTTCAGGAAATACTTTACAATCTTAAAGTCACTTTATTTACACTTTTAAAGTTTCAGGAAATACTTTACAATTTTAAAGTCACCTTACACTTTTAAAGTTTCAGGAAATGCTTTACAATCTTAAAGTCACTTTGCACTTTTAAAATTTCAGGAAATACTTTACTCTTTTTTTTGGGGGGGGGGACTCCAAGTTGTGTTAATTATGTCATACGCCTTTGAGTAGAAACAGATATTTCACGATCTATAAATTCGAAGAAAATTTAACATTTTTTTCATATATATGCTATCTGTTACTCGTATATTTATTTGTGTGCTAAGTGTATATTTTGCAATCGATTTAAAATACCTTCTCGATAGATCTAGATCGTTCAGAACTAGATGATAACGCAATTATAACTCATTTCTTGGTCTGTCTATTTGATTTTTTAATCAAATTTGCATTTGATTAAAAACATTCATTACCTACAGATGGCGCCTTGAAGAGCCATTAACACACCGGAAAGTTAGTTTAAAATCGATTTTAATTTCACTTAACACAAGAACAAAAGCAGGAAATAATTATTTAGATAAAAAATTAATATACTGTGCTTTTAAAACGGATTAAAAAGTATAAAATAATTTCTTCGAGTCCCATACAGATTTACGATTCCATATAGATTCCTGATCCCATGCGAATTGTTTAAAAAAATTGTATTTGGGAATTTTAAAAACTTTAATTAATTTAATCAAATTAATTTTTTAATTAAAAAATTCAGGATAATCTATATAAGATTAGGAATCTACAGGGGATAGTAGAAATTATTTTATACTTTTTAGTGTGTTTTAAAAAAAGTCTAAAATATTTAATTAATTTTCAAATTTTGAGCGAAATGTGTCAAACGGTTGGCCGTCTATCGGTTTGTACTTTTTGAATGCATAGAAAGGCATAAATGCAATGACTTCAATCAGCAAAGAAATTTGCTGTCATCTTATGATTGCAACTGTAGTTTTTTGTCAAATATTGGTCTCAATCGGACAGTAAAAATGTTTTCAAAATACATATTCTCGTGACTCATTCAGTAAAAATCTTAGATTCACAATTGGCCTGGTGGTAAAGTCTCGGCTTGTGAGCCGTGAGGTTTCAGGTTCGAGACCCGATTCCATCGAAGAACCGTCGTGTAAGGGGGTCTGTTGCGCGTTAAATCCGTCATGCCAAACGTCCTCCCGCTGGTGTGGGATGTTGGGTGGAGAGGGGGGTGCCAGCTCAGGTGTCGTCCTCGTCATCTGACCACGGTTCAAAATTATGAGGTCCGTCCCAAAATAGCCCTAGTGTTGATTTACAACGGGACGTTAATAAAACTAAATTAAACTATTAATCTATAAACATCTAAATTTATAAATATGTATATTTCGTAACCATCTTTCACCAAGGCATTCAAGACCTTTCCCAAGATACACAATATTATACGGAGGAAAGGGTTGTAAGAAATTTATTGGACAGTAAGCGATAAAGTTTCGGTGAGACCATTCATGTTGGTTTCTTCTGGAATCAAATCACATAATCTTGAGAAAATGCATGCTGTATTTGGTTACGATTTACCTAGTAGTTTTTGCAAACCAAATCATAACTACTTCATTTGGATCACATTGTACTTCAACATTTACTTTTTTCCCGGCGTTTTTAATATAGAGTGTCCGAGAAATAGAACAGATAGAATAGACAGATAGAAAAATGACATGAAATGAAAACTTAGGCGCTAAGTATAAAAAATGCCTTAAATTACATGTGATGAAAATAAATCTGAATGTGAGATCTTTTGATTTCCTATAGTTATGTCCAAGTGATATTTAACTTCACTTTATGCATTCATAAGCACTTGAGGAATTATAGATTGAATAAGCTATAATAAATGCTTTAAACTTTGTAAATTAATGCAAAGCATTTGATATGCACAATTCCAGCATGAAAAAAAAATTCCATGTCCCATCATGGAAAAATAATCCAAGAAATTTAATTTTGTATATGAGTACTAAGAGAAGTTTTCTCATTAAATCATCATCAAGTCGTACATAACGCCATCTACCGGATTCTGAGAAATAAAAATGCTGTAAAAAAACTTAAAGAGCCCTGTTAGTAACTTGTAGCAATCGAACAAACAAACACAATTATTCGGAATTATTTTTTTCCCATAATTTTTAATGTGTTCAAGCATTTTAGGGTACTCTAGAGCTAATTTATGATGACTTTTACTTTGTATTAACTTTTAGCTTTGCCTAAAATATTGATTCGTTTATAAACTATTTTTGTTTCATGAAACAAGTTTTCTTCCTCAAAATATAATTAAAAAATTCTTCTAAAATGAAAGGTTACGATGTAAAATTACTGTAAAAGAATGTTAATGTGGAAAATCCAGAAGTTTTCCAAATTGCGAAATTAGAAGAGTGTGGACATTACATACTTTTATAAAGACGACCTGCCCAAACCATTGAAGGACCATTAAGAGTCGAATTGCACAATAAGAACTGGGTGGACTTTGTTTGAACTGACTTTTTTAAAGCTTTTTACTTCTATTACGCTCTATATTTGTTTTTAAATCTTAGAACTCGTTTTGCTTTGACAGTAAAAGTTTTGTTCCTGATGTTTCTGTTGCGTAACAGGTGGGCGGTATGAAGAGAAAGTGTATTCAGCCGATGACAGGTGCATCCCTGGGCCAAACACTAGATTGTTTCAAGGGCAAGAGAAATACAATAACAACTGAAGTAAATATGAAGTACCTAATTTCATATTCTGGACTAGGTCTGGGCGATGGCGGAACTTCATCATCGCGATATATCGTCCAACACATATCGATATTTTTCGATATATCGTAATATCATTATTTATTTACAGCAATTATAAGTTAAAAATAGGATCTATTAACATATTGACTGATTAGAACGACTCCAAATAAAAGGAAGTTTCAATTTATATGATAAAAATATTTGTTTTCTTTTGAATAAAAAGAGTTAGAAAAAATTGTATTAAAACCCCCTTTAATAAAGTGTGTCAGTGCCAAAGCAATATTTCCATGTTGCAATTTATAACATTGCGTTTAAAACAAATGTTTTGATATATTAGAAAAATATTTAAAGAAATATTAACATAAATTTTGCATGGAAGGAAGGAATGAGGTTTGTTTTCCGGCGTATGCTCCTGAACGGATTCTTAGCTTGTGCCGGGTTCACAAAAATCAAAACTCGAATATCACAAAAATTTTGCATGGAGAAGAATAAAGATCAACAAAAATAAACACTGATTGGTAACCAAAACGAAATTGAAAACTTAAATTAGTTGTTAATATCGATTTATTGTATCGCGAGCCACTAGGTAAAAGCGGAAGTATAACGGAATTTCTTTTTTTTATGCGAGTACGCTTGAGTGTGGAAATGCGGGCTGCGATTAAAATTATGAATTTAATCTGAATGAATCCTTCTTGCTTTTATTTCTGTAGATGAATATTTAGCGATTAAACAAAGGACAGTCAACAATCTTCTAATAACCGCAATTATTTTTCCATTATAGTATCATTCAGTTAGGGAACAGAAAACAGTTTACTCAAAAATGACATGCTTAAAACAAGTACTTTTATATGTTAGAATATGACAATATTTATAGAAATATAAGCAAAAAAATTCTATATGAAAGTTAATAAGAATGAGGTGCAACAAAAATAAACACTAATCGATAACCAAAACGAAATCGAAAATGCAAATGAATTGTGAATATCGATTTATTGTATCGCGATTCATCGTGAACTATTATTCATGATCATGATTTCAATAAATCGATATTTTTCGAAAACTGGCATAAAAAATCGATTTTTTTCAAAAATGATTTTTTTCGATAAATCGAAAATCGGCACAGTGCTATTCTGAACTTGTATAAAATGCATTATATAAATATAATCATATATATATAAATATATTCATATACTATATATAAATATATTCATATATTATATATAAATATATTCATATTTTAATTATTATTAGTGAATATATTTATATTATACATAAATATATCCATATATTAGTCATTATTAGTGAATACATTTATATTATATATATAAATATATTTATATATTAGTCATTACTAGTGAAAACATTTATATTATATATAAGTATATTTATCTTGTCACCAAGGCTTTTGGAGGACTCTAATCTTTTGCACTGGCACTGTACGCATAGACACGACAACAACAACAACATAAGTATATTTATATATTAATTAAAAAGTTTTAAAAAATATATTCTGAAATGTTGTACTTATTATGATGAACACTAGTTTTTAAAAAAAGATTATTAACAAAACTAAACCAATTTCAAACTAAAAACAGATTTTAAAAAAAAGTATTTGAGCCATATTTGTCAATAAGAATTATAAGCAGATTCTGTTACTATTATCAGTACGTGAGGATTGGCTTAGTTTAGTTATATTAACGTCCCATTTTAAAGCAACACTAGGTTTATATTGGGACGGACCTCGTCATTTTGAACCGCGGTCAGATGACGAGGACGACACCTGAGCTGGCACCTTTCTCTCCACACCACGCCAACGGGGGGACGTTTGGCGCGGACGTAACATGCACCAGACCCGTCTAAATGACGGTTCTTCGGTGGAATCGGGTCTCGAACCTGAGGACCTCCGCTTTCGAAGCCGGGACCTTACCACCAGGCCACCGCGGCCTCAGTTCTTGGGGATCAGAATTGAATATTATCAGTATTAGGAGAATGATTTTCACATGAATAAAGTTTCTGGACTCATCATCTTCTGCACTAACATCTGTAAAGTATGTGATGAATCATGTGTGATATAAAAGAGGTCCAACAGAACAGAGAGTTGGGCTTAGAGAAACAAATTATTGAGCACATTGTTACTTCTTATGTAGAAGGTGCCCTCTAAGAAAGAATTTCGTAAAATTTTAATCGAATTTTTAACAAAAGATTGGTTAACATTTGATGTTTTGAACTCAATAATATCAGAGAAAATTATTATACATTAATTTGTTTCATACAATTTTAAAATTTTAAAAAATAAGCATTTCACGGATCAATTTCATTTCCATATACTTTCTCTAATTTTAATTAACTTTTAAGATATTTACAATTTATTTTATAACATATTTCATAATTTTTATTACTGGATTTATACTTATGCGCGTTACAATAGAAATAAGTAGTTTCTTTTGGGCGCACATTATCTCTATTATATAATTTACAGACAATTTTTAAAATTAACTGATGACAGATTCATCTTTTCGAAAAATATCCCCGGGGTGTACCTCATATATGGAGATGCGAAGCTTCTGGCATGGTGGTTGGTTCTCGCTGTTCTACTGGGTACTGAAATGATCTAAGATTGGCTACCTCCTACTGATGAACTCCTAAGGGGATAGTTGTACCGTGGCCGGAAGCGGTCCTTGATGTTCAATCTTAATTTCCCTCAATGTTGTCATAGCGTTCCGGTTATTCAAATTTGTCCGTGTATCTCAGGGTGGAGCTCAGTTGTTAGTTGTGATAATCTTTTCCTAAAATTTATTATAGTATAGCATTTCGAATTAAAGGTTTTAATACCTCTTTTTTGTGTTTGGATGAATGATGGAATAACACGAAATTATATATTACTATTTTTTTGTTATTAATAAATTACTAGCCGCCATCGGCAACCAGCTGTTCATCTGCTATGTTAATTAGTCATGTCGACCCATTTTGATGAATTATATTTTATCACAGCAAAATAAGTTATTATTTTAAATTATAAACGTATAGTAAACATATTAATTATAAACGTAAAATAGTATAATGATTATTACGATTGTTTAACTATGATTGTAAAGTTGTGAATTAAGTTTGAAAATTCACTACAATTTTTGGGAATGTGGCGCTGAAACGGTTCATTTTGGGATGTTTCTCGAAAATAAAGGGCGTTAGGGGTGAGCGGCCATTGATGACTGATCAAGGATCGTGAATTAAAAATTGGCGGTATTGATGCAGTGGTTGAGTCTAGGGAGCTCTATTATGATTGGTTTTTACCGATAATGCAAAATAAAATTGTTTTATTTTGAGATTTTTTTCGAAAATAGGACATAGTGTGAAATAAATGTCCTTTAAAGACATATTTAAGGATCATGAGATTTAGCATTGAATAAAAATTAATAAAATCAAACCAGTAATTGTGGTTGAGGAATTGATTGCTTGATCTTCCTAAGTATTTAGAAAAAATATATAGATGAAATTATAATTTATATTAAACATTCTTTAATTGGTTGCCACATTTCGATCACTTTAGGCGTTTGATTTCAGTTTTTTTACTGTTTAAAATATAGCACTTCATTAAATATTAATTCTCTTAGAACCGCACTTACATATCAAACACACAGAATTCACAAACCAAAACTTTAACGATTCGTCTTCTTTATTACATAAGACCCTGAAATCGCCCCATCTGTGATTAATAGAGAACCTAATAACAGCTTCCAGCTCCGGTTAATAATAACAAAACACAGACTTTAAAAGGCAGATGCGAAAAATTAAGGTCCTATCGAATGTTGGGGACCAATTACGTGCTTCACGAACATAGAACGAAAAGGAGAGGGTAGGATACGATCGGACTTCCAATGAGGATCAAAGAAAGAATCCGTACCAGGATCCAGCATCATCCCGCCTCTGCTTCAAGGTCAATGAGAAGAACTGGAGATAGTTCTTCCACAGTCAATCCATCCCTTTCTTAACACTTAAGTAGACCACTTTGTTTTAGCCCAAGGTCTTCTTGCAAGGGTGTGTCTTCCTTATTCGAACATTTAATTTCGAATTTCGTTTCGAGGCCAGGAAGGAGTTGGTGCTAATGACGGAAGAGATGCGGATGAATGATATAGAGAATGTCTTCTATTGGTCAGCTCAAAAGATAATTTATTGCATTTTAATTAAAATTATTTAATTTCAGAATTCAAGAAAGGATATAAAGTTTTCGTTCGTTTTTTTGATAATTGCCTGGGGCTATATAAAATTGGGTGTAGGGACGATAAAAGAATGGTGCTGGTTTTGCATTCATGCTAGTTTCGCATCATGGCCTTTTCTTTAGATTAATTACATTTTATTTAATTAATAACAGGGTATTTCTATCTTGTTACAAAAACTGGTTTTGGAATTAATCAATTCCATTTCAGCTTGTTACTGGTAATAAGTGGAAGTAGAAGTTAATAGCTATAATTGACAATGTGCTAATAACAAATTAAAATATTAACATTGAAAATACCTGCTCGTAAATGTTTCATCTACATAATTAACAGATAAATTATTAATGAAATTGGCTGCTCCTTTTTTTTATAGAATAACAGAATTACAAACATGCAAAATATAAAAGAAAAGTCCCTCTAAGTTGATGTTACATTCTCAAGCACTTTTTCTGTGTTCAATTTCGTAGATTTCTCGACAACTAAATTGTTTCCACAAGGAGAACATCTTCATCTCTCAGAGATTCATAGATTATTTTGGAGGCTCTTGCATAATTATCTAGAAATATATTTCGCATAGATGCCGAATAATATTTTGATTGTAAAAGTTTTGATTATATATATATATATATATATATATATATATATATATATATATATATATATATATATATATATATATATATATATATATATATATATATATATATATGTACAGTGGCTCAAAAAATTGAGAGTACACCTTACTTTTACTTCATAAATCCGACTTTCAATATAAATAACACATTACCGGGAAGTGCAAACATGATTTTATTTTTACACATAACAAATGGTTTAATTTAGAGTAAAAATAAAGAAAAATCAACGAAAAATTTCTAAATTAAAAATTTTCAGAAACATTTTATGTAAACATACGCAGAATTTTGCCTCAAAAAATTGAGAATACACCAATGAAATTTTTGCAATTTCACGCATAGAAATGAAGTGTCACTATTAAATTGCATGTCTTTTGGCTCTTATAATGGCCTCTAAATGTCATGGTACCGATTTGACCAATTTTTGGTGGTATCTGAAGATATTTTACCCCATTCTTCTTGCACCACTTGTTTTAAATGGGTTTTGTTTCTAATTTTGTGTTTTTGAACCCCTGTTTCGGGTATGGCCCACGAATATTCAATGGCATTGATGTCGGGGTATTGTGGTGGTGTGTGTAACTGCTATTTACAATGAAAAAGACACCACATTTTGAAGTTACCTGTATTCTGTTTGGGGTCGTTGTCTTACTGGAAAATGAAATTTCCATCTAAACCCAAATTTTTAGCACTTTTCTTTAGATTGCTGCGAAGTATATCCAAGTAAACCGTATCATTTATAATGCCATCTATAAAAATTAAATTTCCTACCCCGGATGAAGTCATGTAACCTCAAATCATCACGGAGTCACTATCATGTTTAACTGTAGGACGTAAATTTTTTGGATACAAAGCAGAATCAGGCTTTATCCATACAGTAAGATGGTTGTCATTGCCAAAAATGTTGAGGTTTCTTTCATTACTAAATACAGATTTCTTCCAAAGGTTATTGGTCTTCAATTGATGAGTTTTTGCAAACTTCAAATGCTTTTTCTGAATTTGCAAGCTGGTGAACGGTTTCTCCTCTAACAATGCTACTTTTATATCCAGCTTGTTTAATGGCATTTAGCACAGTTTCAGCACTTACACTTCTGCCTATGATTTGAAAAGTTTCTGCAACAAGTTGGATGAACCGTATGGTAGCAGCAATCTAAAGGAAAGTGTTAAAAATTTGGGTTTAGATGGAAATTTCATTTTCCAGCAGGACAACGACCCCAAACAGAATGCACATAACGTCAAAATATGATGTCTTTTTCATTGTAACAACAGTTACACACACCACTACAGTACCCTGACATCAATGCCATTGAATATACGTGGGGGATACTCGAAAAAGTGGTTCAAAAATACAAAATTAGAAACAAAACCCATTTAAAACAAGTGTTGCAAGAAGAATGGGGTAAAATATCTTCAGATACCACCAAAAATTGGTCGAATCGGTACCATGACGTTTAGAGACCATTATAAGAGGCAAAAGACATGCAGTTTAATAGTGACACTTTGTTTCTATGCGTGATATTGCAAAAATTTCATTGGTGTATTCTCAATTTTTTGAGGCAAAATTCTGAGTATGTTTATTTAAAATGCTTCTGAAAATTTTCAATTTAGAAATTTTTCGTTGATTTTTCTTTATTTTTACTCTAAATTAAACCATTTGTTATGTGTAAAAATAAAAACAAGTTTGCACTTCCAGTTAATGTGTTATTTATATTGAAAGTCGCATTTATCAAGTAAACGTAAAGTGTACTCTCAATTTTTTGAACAGCTGTATATATATATAATCGGGTAATAGATATTTGCTGAAATGAGATAATCGTCAAAAAAAGGTTCACAAAGTTTTTTTCATGGTAAAATTAATATACTGGTATAATTACTACTATTTTTATGAAATTTTGTTATAATCAATATTGCTTTCAATTTGTTTAGTTTGGCGATTGATAATATGCAAAGACAATAATCCTTAGGACAAGAAGTTAATAATTATCCGAAATGAATTGTTTTAATGTATAAGAAGACGTTTTTCTCATTTATACTGTTAACTCATTGTTATACAATAGGCATATCGTTAAAAGAAGAATGATTTTCCTCTTGATGTTTCCTTGATCAATATAGGTTATTTACCACTTTTTTCTTTTTATTTAGAAATATTTTTGTTGAAATACACATTCCAAGTAAACTATTTCTGGCTTTACGAAGTCGGTTAAATAATGTAACTCAATACTCTATGAAATGCAGAAATTTCTTATACTAGAGCGTTGCGAGAATTATAAAAACCTATCCGGTGCTTCTATAAAATCTTTTTACTGAGGAATGCTGCTGAAATTTTCTGTTATTTCCTTTTTTCTATATTGATCCCCTCGGGGGGCAGGTCGTAATTGAGGATGAGAAGCTTCCAGCACGGTGGTTGCTCTTCGTCACCCTGTTGGGTACACGAAAAGGTAGAGTCTGGCTCCTCCCATCGATGACTGGAATTATTCCCATAGGGAAGGGTTATACCGTGGCCGGTGATGGCCCTTACGATTCAACCACAGTTCCCGCCAATGTTACTGTAACGGAGGATCGGTCATTCAGTTTTTATCCGTGTTTCTTCTGGCGTATCGGAGAATCAGTGATAAGACTTCTCTTTATACTGAAATTCCTTTTTTCAAGTTTGACATCATGCGATTATCGGAAAAGATAAATAAATATATAAATTTCTGATACATACGTTGATTATATGTATTAATGATAAGGTGCCGATTTTGGAGCTGGAATGTTCTGTGTTCAAAACTAATATCTGCCGAGTATTAATTTCTGGCGTATGTTAACGCAAGAATTTTTTTGTCTACTATATTATGCAAATTTGGAAAGAAAATCGCTGGCTTTATGTAGTAATCAGATCATATCGCTATTTTTTTCCTAGTGATAATGATGTAAATATTATTCTGGTGCAAGATTCTTTTGCAGAATAGACTGCCCAGAAGCTGAAGATTCAGAACATAATTGTAATTTTATTCAGAAATAAATTAAAAACCACATACAAATAATAAAATTAGAAATGGTAAAAGTTAAAAATGTATAAATTAATAAAACAAATATGTTGCAAAACACCAGCTTAATTTAAAAATGCAAGAATGCTGATATGTATATTTTTGTCAACCAAAATTTGTTTCTCAAAGTAACTTAGAGTTTCTTCAAAATAGAATTCTAATATTATCATGGTTTCACGTCATATTTATAATAATAATTATTATTTTGCATAAATTCTTAAGATACGTACACACCTCCAAACTGAATGTTCGTTAAATATTTGAAAATGGAGATTTGATGGTATGGACGACGTCTTTTGTTTGCATTGTGCAGTTCGCGAACTGTTCGTCACGTACCAGATTTTGTAGAGGTCTTTTTTTTTTTCGACGAATTCAAAGGGATTCGCAATTGAAATATGGTGTGCTTATATATATTTCATTGTTCTCAAGAATCTCCAAAGAATCTGCAACATCAAATATGTAAACCAAGCTATTTTACTCTTCTTCTGAAGTAAGAGAAGTAAAAGAATTTAGAATAAACAGTTTCTGGAATGCTTGATAAGGGACTGATGTCTACGGTTGTTCTATGAACATAAGGAAAATATTTTTCTTGAATCATTCTTTCTTAAGCATGTACTCGCTTTTAGTGTTGAAAAGAAACTCTAGATTTTAGCTGTTGGGTGTTATAAAAAGTAAAGTGACAAGTGGTTTGAAAATTGAAAGGGGATTTTTAAAACTATATTACAGTGTGTATTTTAGGCGTAAATGCTTTATCAACTCATTTCTGCACAAGATTGAATTCTTAACGCATAGGAATTAAAAAAGCATTTTCACAATAATTTAAATGAAATTTTTATTATAATAAAAATGTCAATGCAATTTTGATTATCCTTATTCTAATAATTCTAAAAGACAGGGACGATTCTAATGCAAATAGAAATTGATGCTAATAAAATGAAATTACATTTCAGACGCAATACAAGTAAAAGCATTGTTTAACGTTTTGATGTATAAAGCAGAGTTTTTAGTTAGAATTATATTATATTATTAATTAGGATAATATTATAAAGCAAAAAAATTGTTCTGAAGAATATTATAAAGCAAAAGAATTGTTCTTAAGAGTATCATAAAGCGAAGGAATTTTTCTTAAGAATATTATGAAGCAAAAGAATTATTCTTAAACATATTATAAAGCAAAAGAATTGTTCTTAAGAATATCATAAAGCAAAAGAATTTTTCTTAAGAATATTATAAAACAAAAGAATTATTCTTAAAAATATTATAAAGCAAAAGAATTGTTCTTAATAATATTATAAAGCAAAAAAAAAAAAAATTCTTAAAGCCATTAGAAGCAAATACAAGATGCGTAGGGGATTAAAAATTAAAAATGGCGAGTCACTTCACGTTCATTATGGAAATATTGAAAGACTGTAAAAGGAACGGATACTTAATATTTAATTCTGACAAAAAAAAAAAAAAAAAATAAGGACGACGGATGACCTAGCCTTTCTATCCATCAAATCTATGAAGAGAGTCAATGTACTTTAGATACCTATATATATTCTTTGACCCTCTCCTTAAGTGCATGAAAGGATAGAGACTTATTTACTTCTAAATTAATCTGTGGAACAAAAGCTAATTTATTAAAAATTCAAAAGTTTCATCAGAAGTTTTAAAAAGAACATATTGAAGAGCATGTGCCATTTTCATAAGTGCTTTTCAAAGTTTACAAATTTTTTTTATAAATTAATTTTGTATTAAATAATTATTAATACTTTTATTATAAATTAATATTATTAATATTATAATGAAAATATTAATAATCATTATTATAATTTGTAATTAATAGATTAATTTTTGTAAATTAATATCGTGTAATCTATATCTATATCTATATCTTCTATATCTATATCTATCTATATCTATATCTATCTATATCTATATCTATATCTATATCTTCTATACTTATAATAAAGCTCAATGTGTGTGTGTGTGTGTGTGTGTGTTGGCGCTCTACAGGCCAGGTCATTTGACATACAGCTATCAAATTTGGTACATGTATACCTTAGAGGTCGGTAATGTGCACCTGGGGTCCCTTTTTTTGAAATTTTAATTAGAATTTTAATTATTAATTAAAAACTAACTTTCCCGCCAAAAAAATCTTCCATCTTCCCCACCGCCAACTTTTCCGCCAAAAAAATCTTCCATTTTCGCCACCGCCAAATGAGTAAGGCTTCCAATTTATTTTTCTCCCAACAGTAATGAGGCTAGGGTTAGTATTTTTCGGCGGATTATTTCAAACGATTCTGTTTATTTTCTTAATGTTTGATGCATTTAAAATTAAACATTGTTAATAATTCGATCCTTCAGATTCATTCTGAAGTACTTTTGAATTAAAATAAAACAGAATAAAAGAAATTAAAAATTTCTAATCCGCATAGCGTTACCCCAACTGGCGTAGAAAAAAAATCACGTATTTGCGTTACGTAACTAGCGTTGAAAATTCACGCATGCGCTTTGTGTTCTGAATTCCGCATTGTGTTGACGAATTATTATCAATGGATGCGGACTGGATTTAAATTTTTTTTAGGTTCGTTGCATGTTTTTGTAATTAAAATGTATTTATGTTAGTTATACATTTTTTGTATATGCTTATAGTTTTAAGTGCATCGTTTTTTAAGTAGTTTTTTTAAAACCTGTTTTAAACCGTCTATTTTAAACGATTCGTTTCATTTTCTTAGTGTTTGATGCATTTAAAAGTAAACATTGTTAATGAATCGATCTGCTCATGATGAATCTAAGAAAATTTTGTTGACAAATTCTTGAGATAATACGTAAATTGAAAAAGATATTCTTTAGTGCCCATAAAGTTTAAACGCTGAGTGACTCTATTTTCATTAATCAGATTATAAAAAAATTCTTTGCTTCAGTAAAAAATATTATTATATTAATTGCAGATTAATTCTTTCCACTTTAATTTAAAACATAAATTCTACGGGTGCTAACAGAAAATTAGAGAGATACATATTACGTTATGACTGAAGGCCTTTATAATATTATGAGTGAATTATATGACTATCAAAATTTGAAGTTTTAAAATATTTTGATGAAGAAGCTATTAAAGTAGGAATTGCATAAAATATTTAAATATAAAATTTTTAACGAACATTAAGATTGGCGAACCGGTTGGTCGACAAATTCTTGAGATATTACATAAATTAAGAAAGATATTTTTTAGTTCCCATAAGGTTTAAATGCTCAGTGACTCTGTTTTCGTTAATCATGTTATTAAAAAAATTAACATTTATTGACGAACACGAACACACTGATATTCACCGTTACTCTGATTAGATGTTATAAAATCGGAATAGATAAACATAAACGTGTAAACAGCTGTTCGCCGGTTTCTATGGCAACACAGCTGGAAAGGGAAAAGAAGTTTCCGAAGAAAATTCACGCATGCGCATTGTTCTGATTGTTGTCATGACAACCACTTTCAACAGATGATTTAAATTATTTTTAGGTTAGTTACATGCTTTTGTAAGTAAATTGTATTTATGTTAGTTATATATTTTTTGTATATGCTTATAGTTTTAAGTACATCGTTTTTTAAGTAGTTTTTTTTAAACCTGTTTTCAATGATTTAAATTATTTTTAGGTTAGTTGCATGCTTTTGTAATTAAATTGTATTTATGTTAGTTATATATTTTTTGTATATGCTTATAGTTTTAAGTACATCATTTTTTAAATAGTTTTTTTAAACCTGTTCTAGACCGATTATTTTAAACGATTCATTTTATTTTCTTAGTGTTTAATGCATTTAAAATGAAACATTGTTCATTAATCGATTTGTTCATGATGAATCTGAGAACATTTTGTTGACAAATTCTTGAGATATTACATAAATTAAGAAAGATATTCTTTAGTGCCCATAAAGTTTAAACGCTCAGTGACTCTATTATCAGTAATCATATTATTAAAAAAAATGCTTTGTTTCAGTAAAAAATATTATTATATTAATTGCAGATGAATCATTTACACTTTAATTTAAAGCATAAATTCTACGAGGGGTAACAGAAAATGAGAGAGATACATATCACGTTATGACTGAAGGCCTTTATAATATTATAAGTGAATTTTATGACTATCAAAATTTGAAGTTTTAAAATATTTTGCTGAAGAATCTATTAAAGTTGGAATTGCATAAAATATTTAATTATTAAAATTTTAACGAACATTAAGATTGGCGAACCGGCTGGTCGCCAAAGGCGGCTAGTATTAATATAAATTGTCAAAAAAGAAAAAAATTCTGTAAAGGCATCTGAACAAATCCTGCTTCTGAAAGAAATAAAATAAAATAAAAACATTGTTGGATAATCGGATGGAATAAACATACTAATTTAGCAATTGAAAATGGCATAAAATTTATCTGAGACTAAACAAAGAAGAATTTTAAATGTTGCATTACGTCTGGCCTTCAAATATTCTGAGAAATAATAATAATAAAAAAAAAACGTGCATATGCGTCGTTGTAATAAAAATCAGATTAAAAAACAAACGATTTTTTTCTTGTATTTTACTAGAGCTTCCTGTGAATGTTTAATATTCTGCATTGCATGAGTCATTCTTTTCACGTGTATGTATCTCATGCTGTGAAATAAACTGAAAACGTTTTTCTTACTGTAAGATCGTGAAATTATAATGAATGTGCTGCCATACTGAAGTCAAGATTATCATTTTAATTAGTGAAAAAAAATTATTGAAATAAGAAAGTATAAAACACAGAAAATCATTTAAAAGAATTGTTCCTTTGTTAAACATCAGTAAGATGATACCATATTTGTGTTGTTATATTCGTAATGCATTGCAAAGATAGAATGTTATAAAAATTTTTTGATAAAAGAAGCTGAAATACCATTCTTCAGATGTTTTATTATACATTTACACCAAATTCCTTTTTGCTTTTTAAAAATTTAATTTGAATATTTGATGAGAATTTTTTCACAAAATGCAATTTTTGTGCGCGTCATAACACTTACAACTCAACTCAACATAGAATGATTCAATTTAGATTTTTTTTGTATTGTAGTTTGATGCAAATCAAGTTTGTTTGTTTTGTAGTTTGATGTTTTTAAAATTTTATTTAAATTTCTTCAATTAAAGTGTTTTCTCATATTAAATTCACAGTAATCATTGAACCTTTTAATGCTTTTATTAATGTACCAAATCGCAAAATACTTTTATTTTGATTGATTTTTACTTTTTGATATGAGATTTACTTTTTTCTCAAATTGATAACTAAACAGTACGTCATGTTTTTACAAATCAAAATTTAATATGATTAATGATTACAGATAATTAAGTTCTGAAAGTAGCGTATTGTTATCGCGAATAAACAAGTGCATAAAATTTCAATATTCTTATAAATTTGGAAAATCAGGTAAAAAGTGGATTACAAAATTCTATCTTCACAAGCGTGAAACAAAACAATAAAAGTATATTATAAAAGAACTAATTAATGCATTTTTTTCTCCGAAATTCCTTTAATAAAGGAATTTTGACCAAACAATTGCAGTTAAATTAGCTTGCTTAAATTAATAACAAATTTAATTTGAAAATAAACTGGTAAAATTATTTATAATAGTGATAATGATTAATTATTAATAGTGATAATAATTAAAAAGTGATAGTAATTAAAGCATGTTTATCTTTGCCAGCAAAAACTGTTCTGTAAGACGACTTTAGGCTGTATAGATAACATTAACAGCATATTATTAAACTAACGGGAGGGGTTTTCTAAAGCTTTCTAGCTTGCTCTCTAAAAAATGAGCTATCAACTTCCACCTAAAAAGTATAAACTTTGCATAAGGTCATAAATCCATAAATTGTTTTCAGAATTTCATTTTCAGAATCCTGCACTTAAGTGTTTTGTGCTTCATAATATAATTTTGGAGTCTTTTTTTCATCCTTGAAATTGAAATTGGTCACAGGACTACAATTTTATCTACAAGAGTTGTCTCGTTGCACTCGTGTTTTTTTTTTTTGGGGGGGGGGGGGGGAGGGGGCTATCGCGTTTACATGCATGCGAAAGTACATACCGCTATCGTGTTCACTTGCGCGCGTACAGATGGACAGACTTATTGCCTTGTGATAGTTTTCACTCAAAATTTTATTAATTATTTTGGAATTTCATTTACATTCACGTATCAAATTTCAGCCATCTTGCACAACGCATTTCTGAGTTATCGTGTCGTAAGTTATCGATATATTTACAATAAAATATTATATAGAAATATATACAATTAAAATGCTTTCTGTCGATCTATTTCTGTCGATCTATTCAATAATCAATTTAATAAAAAAATTGTTCTGTATTGTAAATTCAAAGGTTAAATTGTAAGTGTTTTACAGCTGAACTCAGATTGCAGCGCCATTTTTGTCTATATTGCGGAAAATTGAACGATTTTTTTTTTCAAATTTATAAATCGATATGCATGGTTTAAATGATAAACACAAGCAGTAACGCAGCATTTGTCACAATATTTTATATATAACTTGTCGTCTTAGGCCACCAATAGGTTCGTTATGATTAATTATCGCTAAAGATTCCAATAAATATTGGCTTCTTCAACAAAATATTTTTAAACTTCAAATTTTGAGAGAAGCCTATTATGTTTATTTTATTATATATTTCTCGAATTTTCTGTCTATATTTTTATGCATCCAATTAAATTATTATAAAGAGCAGAAACATTTAAAAATGGAGTGACTCCAAAAGCAATTTCACCACTGCTTAATTCCAAAGTTAAATCTTAGTTGTAAGAACCACAAGATTTCAAAAGTTCTATTAAAAACATATCTTATACTGAAAAACAACTCAACATGAAAGAGTGAGTCGAATTATTATAATTTGATCATTACCGTTGGAAAAACCATGATTATTAGCTACAATGCCAATGAAACCACTTCAAGAATGGCACATATTCTTGTAAAATACACTTAAATTCTTTAAACATTGATAAAAAAATTTTAAAAAAATATACCGCAGACTAACTTATGTTGAATAGATATTTTGATGATAATATAAAAGTCGTTTTTGTGCTGTAGTATTTTCGGAAGTTATGGAAGTTATGGTGGGAAAATGCCAACACTCCGTATAATTTTTAATTCATTAAAATTCTAATGACAATTCCAAAAAAAAAAATCGTTCTGAGATGCACATTCCCACAGTCATAATACCAATTAAATATATGTACCAAATTTGATATTTCTATATAAAACATGTGGCCTGTAGAGTACCAACGTACAGTTCTCCATTATTATTAGTAGAGATTGACTACTACGCTTTAATTATGATTACTTTGTACTTTCTTTACAATCAATTATATTGATTTAAACGATTCTGATTTAAATTGTCAGTAAGTATTAGTAGATGTAACAGTAAAAAATAAATAATATAAATGGCATCATTCGTTTCAAGTGAAATATATCAACGATGTCACACCTCAAAGAAAAGGGAAAGGAGACTTGTTGTTAGATATAAGAATATATCTATAGTTATGATTGTTACGTTACAGTATTTGACGTACATAACATTTACGTGGACACCTTATTATAATTATCACATTTTATAATTGTATTCTATTAATGAATAATTATCTCCTGGATCAGTAGTCGAAACCATGATTTTTTTTTAAATTAACAATATTACAAAACTAAACAAAAAGGGATATTCGAACGATTAATTCGAAACAATGTTATACGAAAATATATAAGGCTTTATTTACCTGTCTGTAATTTAGTTTTAATATTCTCTCTTAAATAAATAACAGTATTAGTGATTGTACAAAAAATATCGTTTGCAGTGTGCGATATAAATCATAGTTAAAATAATGAATTGTCGTAAAATACAACTGAAAATATTTAAAGATTAAATTAGAAAAATAAATTGTACAGAAATAAAACTGTTATTTCTGATAAATTAATTTTTTTCGAATTTTAAAGTCATGTAAAAATGGCTCTTGTATAATAAAATGCTTCGATATTATTAAGTAAATATTTTAAAATTTTGATTAATTTTAAACGATATTTTTCATAACGCTTGTCACATGACGCAGTTTACAGTTTATTTACCAGCTTATAAAAATATCACGTTAAAATTATTCTAATAGTTCTAGAAATTATTCTAGAAATCCGAATAGAAAATTCATTTATTAGAAAATATTTTCACTTCAAAAAGTTATCGTCTGCAAATGAAGTCTTTCATATGATTAAAATTTTAATTCTTTCTAAAAAATCGTTTGCTGTAAAATTATTTATTGTTTTTTTTCAAACAAAGAAATTTAAATCTCAGTTCATAATTAAAGAGTTTAATTTCTTATTTTATGTTATTAATTTAAATCAAAGCATATCAAAACCAATAATCGTACAATTGCTGAATGTAAAAAAAGGAGCTGCAAAAGGAAATGTAGTTCATATGGGTTCATAATCAACTATTATTTTATTATCATATTTTATAATAAGTCTAATATATATTTTTTTAAATCAATCATATAGGTATTGATAAAAGTAAGCACATAGTTCCCATAGAACCCCTTGCTTTAAAACTGAATAAATAGGTATTATAAATAGATATAAGATTGTTTTTGGTTCTGTGGAGGATGGTATCAAGATTTGTCACAATGCTCTTTCAGTGAAACATTTTTAAATTGTGAAATCAAAAAACGTTTTGTATCATTAATCATGTCTTAGTTTATGTATTTGCATTCACTTTATTCAATTATTTTTACGCGATAAATGTATAGGTATTCGATGGTGTTTTGAACAGATAAGGCTCAGTGCTTCTGCTAAAGGAATTTGAAACTCTAAAGTTGATGACTTTTAGAGCTCTTCCCCAATTTTTTATAATATACTATTAGGCATTCATTCTTCTGAAAAAAGAAAAACAAGACAAAATTCATAAATCTTTAAAAAAAAATATCAGTTCAGTTTTAAAGAAATACTTCAATTCAAATTTGTATTTTTTAATAACTAAAGAGGAACACTTATTGATGTTTGTAAGAGACAGAAAATAATAGTTTTAATACCCCCCCCCTTATGTTTAAATAATATTATAACGGAAATAGCAACAGTATTAAGTCTCCGGTAGGCAAATTTGATTTTGAGTTCCTGATTCCTTTAAACTGACAGATAGACTAGAAACAGTAGACTGACCAGAAAAGTAGTTAGACACCAAATGTCAGAACTATTCCCATAATAAACAGGAACACGGTTTCACATTATAGAAACTTTGATATAACTGCTCAAATTTCTTGAGATTCTCAAAAGAGAAAAATAAATTTAATTTTTCTTTTTAATGTTGATTAAAGAATCATTTTTCTGAACTAACAAAAATAATAATAATAAAAAAAATGAAATCAACAATCGCACATTTTTATCGTGTGAGAACATTATTATGTTTTAAATCATTATTTGTCTTAATTAATTTGTCATTAATCAGCTTAAACCGAAATCAGTATTCGTTTGGAGCTCGAAAAGATGAGATGATTCGGTTCGGGCATGGCTGTTCTTCCGTTGCTCTATCTATGAGATGTGTAAAAAGGGGTTGTGCAAGCGAATGAGTGATGCGTGAGTACCAAAGTCGTATTCTTGTCCCTAGTTGGCGCTACTATAAAAACAAGAGACGATCTCCGTCAGGCTTCGAACAGCGGGCATGTCCGTGGCAACTGCCATAAGAAACAACAACAACAAGCAGACAATGTCAGATCAACACACAGTCGTTCGTCATAACTGTCCTTCCTTAAAACAGAAGGGCCTTTTTTTTTTTTTTGAGTCATATCTTCTCCATCGAAATAGCTCATTTTGGAAAATCGAAATCTATCTGATTTGATATTTAAAGAAGGTATTTTTGTCATACAAAACCAAAAAGCTTTGGAGATACGAAAATAAATATTTATTCTAACATAATAAAATGAATCGCATCATCCTTACATAAGGTAAAACTATATCAGAATAATTCAAATATTATTTTTATGATTCGGTATGAAATGTAGAATGTCACAGATCCTCAAAATGCATTTACTGAAAAAAAATGTGTAAAGGAAATTTTAAAACTTATTTTAAAAAATTAAATATTTAAATTCACTTTAAAGATCTTTTAATGATGTCGGGAAAAAAAAATTAACTCATCCACGTTGTTGTTTCTTATGGCACTTGCCACGGACAAGCCCTCTGTTACGAAGACAGCGATTTAAGCCGGAGGGGGTGAGTCTCTTGTTTTTATAGTAGCGCCAACTAGGGACAAGAGTACGACTTTGCTACTCACGCATCACTCATTCGCTTGCACAACCCCTTTTTACAGGAGGGCACATTCACACATCTCACAGATAGAACAACCATGCTCAAAGCGGGACTCGATACCGGGACGCCCACATCAAAGGGAAGACGCGCTACCCCTATGCCCGGAAGCCGGCAACTCATCCATTCAGTCCCTAATGTATTCAGCACAACAAAATAAAACCAACTATCCATTTCTCAGCTGTCTTTTAATATATTTATTTCTCTCTGTTATCAATCATTTTCTTTCTTTAACAAATATTCATTCATTCATTGTTCAGCGTATAGCTTCATTTCATCCTGAGGAAAACAGCGATTAGATTTAAACAGATGCAAGGCGGTTTCAATTTTAATTAGTTACTATCAATAATTTTAATTTTCTAATATACGAAGATGGGAAAAGTACTGTAATGTAAAAGTAAAATAAGTTTGAACTTGATATTTTGAAGAATCTCTACGTTTTAGATATCTCAAAGTTCGAAAAACACATTTTTGACATTACGTCTATCTGTTTATCTGTGACAAAGATAACTCCAAAACGGTTTGAGCTAGACGGATGACATTTGGTACACGGTCTTTACACTATGTTAAATTAAAAGAGCTATGTGGATAAAATCATATACAAGTATTTAATATCTATAGAGTAATTTAATATTTATGAAATTTTTAGCCAAATCGAACAAGTGGTTTGACCATCTGTCTGGCTGTACTTTCAGGAACAAAAACGTACTGTCTTAAATATATCAAATTCGGGGACTATATGTGTAATTTTGTGCCAAAGTTTTATTTCAATCGGTTGGGAAAAATTACGCATAAAACACAAATTCTATTTTGAGATACTATTAACCTCGTACCAGGGAATAATCGCTAAATAACTAGCCTAGGTTGGAACGATAGATTCAATAAAAATACCAAATTCACTCCAAAGTTAATATTTCGTAACTATTGTGTGCCAATGCCAAGCAAGGCTTTCTCTGAAATAACATTTTTTTAGAGACTTTGCAAGAAAGTTTATAGGAGACAACTCAAGCTGATTTTAAATATAGGATATATCTAGATAATACAAGAAACATTCTTAAAAACCTATTGATCATTTCATTGAATTTTCATAATTTTTGGGGGAAAGATATAATGGAAAGCTAGATCTAATGCTAAAGTAGATGGAGGTCTGTTTATTGGGACTCTTAAAACATTTATAGCGGATAAGTTCCCAGTACCAATATTGACAATACTGAAAAAAAAATCACCAAATTGTTAAAAGCTTTAAGCCTTTGTGGATTTTAACAATTGTAAATATACTACTATTTTTACAATATAGACATACTACTATTTTTACATGTTTTTACCTTCAATTCTTTAAAACTACATATTTTTACAATATATATCTAGCCAATTTTAAAATGCATCGATACTGTGTTCAAATTATTTTACCTCGACAAAACATTTGGTTATCGATTATTAAATATCTGAACATTATTAATACAAAGTATCAGTTCCCTTTTCACTCATACTGAGAAAATTTTCTTTTTTTTTATAAATACTTTCCTTATGTATATGAATTCTCTGACATTTCTCTTTTATCGCTCAATATACACGAGTCCAAAAAGTTCAAAATAGAATACTATCTGATGCAAATTCAACTTAATCAACATTTTCTGAAAGCGAAGAAACGTAAAATCATTCTGAGGTCATCGAGCGATATCCCACTTATAGGCAAACATTTCTCGTTTTCACTCAACAGCAAAATCCTACTTTACAAGTAGGTTCTTAGAACTATCCTTTCTTACGCAGAGCAAATCTGGGATATCGCAATTAAAACCCATCACAAAATAATAATAATAATAATAAACTCTACAAAACAAAATTCTTAGAATAATGATGAATGACCTTGGTTTTTCCCGAATTCGGTATTCCACAACGATCTCAAAATAGACTCGATCGAAGAATACATCAAACATCTCTCAAGAAAATTCTTTAATCGTATTTCCATCTATGAGAATACACTCATTAGCAGCCTGATTGAGCTTACATACAACAACGGCTGTATCCCGCTACAAAATGGTCACTTCTGCTCAAGCCGCCTTAATCTGTGGCAATTTGGTTTCCACTTTTCTTTTTGCAAAACCTTTTATTATTATTCTAACGGCATCATCTCTGAAGACTTACATCTCAATTCAATATCAAATACTTTCAAGTAAATTATCGGTGTTCCATCTCAAACAACAACTCTTCTGAACACTCATTCAGAATATAATTGCATTGTTGTGCTGATACTCTAACATCCATGTGATATTTCTAAAGGCTTAAGGCAGAGTTTTAAAATTTATGAATTGTCGATAAATTCTCTGCATAAATTATTGACATCTTAACAAAAATGGCAAATATTTCAAGAGAAATAGACTCCTTTCGATAGAATTTCACTTGTCAATTTCTAAGAGATTACAAAAGAACTTGCCTTGCAAAAACTCCCTACGCACACATTTTTAAATGATGCACTTTTTAAATAAAGTTTACTAAAAATACCATTCATTAACGATGACAAATCAAAATTTGAAGTAAAAAATTTCACATGTTATTTATTATTTATTTAATTTCACATGTTATTAATCATTTATTTAATTTCACGTGTTATTTATTCCCATATTTATTTTTATCAGATCAATGGGAACGAAATCTTGAAATTTTCGCGGATATTCTCTAATAAATCACTTATCACATGAATAATTACTATATGTCATTTTCATCACAATAAGGATGTAAAAATCTATTAGAGTTTTTTTTTGTGCCGATTAATTCTGAGTTGCAGTTAATATTCAAGTTCCAGGCAATCGAAGGCGTATTTTGGATGTTGTTCTTCTGTCAATTGAAACCAAAATTTGACCTTAAATTACATCTGCAGCCATAAAATCGCATACCACATTTCATATATTTAAGTCATTGCGCTTCATTTGTATTTTAGCGGATTGTTATGAGCGAGGGGACCTTGTGGTTCACAGCCGAGTAACAAGACCACAAGACAAAAGTTATTACTTGTGTTTCGTAGCTGTTATCTGGCTTATAAGATTTTCACAAAGTACTCTCCCTCCAGTGAGACGGAGGTGAGACGAACGATATAGCTATTGAGTCTAATACGTCTGAACTCATTTAAGTTGCACCAAGCGTTATGGCGAGCGTGTGTGGTTGCTGTTGCGCCTAACGACTTTGGGTTGCTGTGGGTAGATGGCGCCACAACAGCTGTACGAAGGTTGAAGGTTCATCGTCCGAGGTCACCAATGTGGAAGATTGTTATGAGCGAGGATAGAACCTGGACCTTGTGATTCGCGGCCGAGTAACAAGACCACAAGACAAAAGCAATGACTCGTGTTTCGTAGCTGTTTTCTGGCTCATGAGCTTTTCACCACAATGTGCAAGTTTGTGCAAGTTCAGATCGACAGACGGTCAATATCTTGACGGATCTAATTCCAAATTGCATGTTTATCTATGCTTTAGATGATACATTTTTACGCTAAATTTTATCCATCTAGCTCTCTTTATTTTCTAATTATCTTATTATCATGTATTCAGACAGCTGAACAAATAGACTTAGTACTTCATACAAAATTTGATGCATATTTACAAATTTGAAATAGTGACATATAGCAAAATTCTATCTATCTAATTCAAAATTCTTTGCATGATCGTGTTTTCACAGACAGATAAAATTTTAAAATTTGTTCTTCGCTCTCAGGGAGGTCTGGAATGTAGAGGTTCGTCAAAATCTCGAATAAGAAATTTTTTAACGATTTCAATATTTTCTCTTTCTTCGTATATGAAAGCGTAAAGTTACAATCTAACAGTTAAAATTATTATTACAGTAAACACAACAGTTAATGATTTTACAATTTAATCCTTGATAAAATTGCTTGCTAAAATTCATCAAAGCACTTTAATCCCTCAAATGATGTCTTTCAATTTGTCTAGTGGTAAAATATGAATATTTATTTGTTCGACAATGAAATATTTATATTCTGAGGACCCTAATTTTGCATTAACCTTCTTGCTACTGACCTGGACAAGTTTTTTTACTATTTTTAGGAGTTAGAACTATCGAAACTATTTCGCATTCGCATATCGAAACTATTTCGAAATCATAGTCCAATACACTGCAGCATGATAATATGTTAACGTTTATATATCCGTCTTAATAATCTGTTTAATCGCATCAGCTGCTGCATTCTTGCTTATGATTTTTACATCGTGAAATACAGAGAAGGAAGTGCAGCTTATTATCAAAATAGTATATTAATTTCTTTTATTTGCCCTTTTTTTAGAGAACGATTTTCGTAATGCAATTTACAAATATCATTCCAATCTTAAGAAAGCATTATCATGTAAAAAAAAAATCTCTAGAAGTTTAGTGAATTGAAAATACCCTTGCCGAAATAATAAAAGCATTCTTCTCTTCGCTCAAAAGTTCATCAAATGATGCTTCCAGTAACATATGAAAACATAACGTCTATTGAAAATATGAACTGTTTCTGACAGAAATTTTTCAGTTGCTGTAAGTCTTGCTGGAATAAAGAACGGTACAAATTATAACTTTTTGAATCAGTAAAATCTGCCAAAGGTATTAGATGTAATAGATTCATCTGCAAACCTCGAGTTGTGTTCAATCCCCCCTCCCCCCCAAAAAAACATCTTTTTTAATCGTCAATTCTTAAATTAAATCTTTACTAAACAACTTGAATCCCTTACAAAAAGGCTTATTTCTTCATATAGGATGAGGAAATGATATTAAATTATATCAACTCTTTAGACAAGAAAATATTTTCTGTTTGAATATGAATATTTTAAAAATTTAATATAATTAAATCCAGAAAACACATATAAATCCTTATAAATATAAAGATAATTAATAAGAATACCTAAAAATTAATTTTGAAAGGAAATTCCGTTTTGAAACTTGCAAAGTCTATCGAATTGAAAAATCTAGATTATAAATTTAAATTATCTCTTTATATTTTAAACGAAAATCTTCCCTAAGAAAATTAACATTTTTTTAGAGTTATTAGTGAGGTTAGTAAGTGTATGTGCCTCAAATGAACCTATGAACTCAATGAAGGAGAAAATCAATTCATACAATTAATACCTGAACGCAGTAAAAAAAGTCAGGAACAGTTTCCTGTTTTAATATTATTTGCTCTAGCGATGTTTTGGCAATTTTTTTAACCACTTGAGTGCTGAACCGGTTTAGCTTATTTACATTAACGTCCCGTTTTTCAAGCAGCACTAGGGTTACTTTGGAACAGATTTCGTCATTCTGAGCCGCGGACAGATTATGAGGACGACACCTGATCCCTCTCCAAACTTCCGCATCAGACTAGCGGTTGGACATTTGGCTCTGACGGGTTAAACATGCACCAGACCCATTTCATTGTAATTCTTCAGTGGAATAAGATATATAAGCTTGCATCCTTCGGTTCCGAAGCCGAGGCCTTACCAAAAAGCCGCCGCCGCACTGTTGGACTACTGAATATTTTTCTTGTATATATGATGAAAGTGTGGAATAAAATGCGTAGTTTTTTTTTTCCTTCAGAAAATAGTAGAAACCGGTTATAATTAATTCTAATCATTATTGTAAAAGAAGTAATTATTGCCAACACAAATATTTTTTTTTTATAATTTATCATAAGAGAGTTTTGCTACACAAATTCCGTGAATTCCTTTCTAAAAATAGCGTAAATGAAGTTTGGATCGTGTCATTCCATTTAACATTTTTTTTATTTCATACCTAGGACTCCAAATTCTGTCCAGGCAAGTTTTTCTAAAGAAAACTTTTTTCTTATTGATTGTCTTCATGTGGTATTTTTAGTTGCTAACAATTCATTCTTTGTAGCATCGATAATGCTTGAAGTAAATTGTAATCTTAATAAGAAACATAACTGAATAATATTAATAAAAATTATAATTGATATGAATACAACTGCTCTCAATTGATGCAAATTTTATGGTAACAAGCAGCATCGTGATCGCGCCTTAATCCATTTTCGTACAACTGCATTCTTTGCAAGAATGTTTTCATTCTTTTCAGGTAAGCATTCTTTTCAGATGATGTTTTAGTTTAAAATGAATTAGAAAATCCTTTATCACAAAATCACTTCGAATTTTTCATCATTTATATACTTCTATGGTACAAGAAATGATATTTTTACAGCAGAAGAGATAATATAGACTTCAGGTTTTAAAAATATTGAAGACATTATAGAAAAAAATTATTTTAATTTATATTTTATCGAGATTCTCACTTGAAAACTTAATGCATTTTATCTCAAAATAAAACTCTGATAAATAATCTTTGAAATAATTTGTTCCTTTGGACGGATTTTTCATTATTTAGACGCATTTTAAAACAAATATTTCATTTTTTCCAATAAATAGAGAAATAGATTGAATCGTTTTCTCTGGTAATAACAGTATTTTCATTTTACATGTACACTAAATTAAAAAAAACCAGATTGCAAAATACATTAACAAATAATAATAAACATAAATGCAAAGATAATTTAGACGAATGTATTGATTTAGAATTTTCTATTGGCATAATAATGAGTGAAGAACGCAGACCGTCCACTTATTTCGGTACTTCATTGAAGGCCACCTGTTAAGAGATGAAAATAAATGGAACGAAAAGCATCCATTTTTTTGCCACTCCACCTTGGTTTATTCCAGAAATCGAAGATTCTTTTTAGTAAAATGTTTCTTTTTAATCACATTATCCTTGAAATTCTTCCCTCAAAATTCTCGAGTTTTTCCTGGTTTCTCTTGAGTATAAAAAGGGGAAGGCTTGTCTCACTCGGCATGTTTGCATATCTCCCGCAGTGAGTTAGCAAAATGAACTACTTGGTGAGTACGGATTGCCTGTTTTTATGATCGTTTAATTTCCTTCATGCAAAACTCTAACTTCTGTTAAACCTTCTTGACATTAAACATGCAAAGATATACGTTTTTATGACAAACTAGGGTAGAATAAAATAGTCTTTGTGCTTTCTCGTGTATTAAATATACAGTGAGAAAATATCGCACTGTGTAAGAAATTTGACAAAATTTCAAAGAATCTTCACTTTTCAGACCTTTCCAAAGTTTGAAAAATCAGTTTTTGGAATTATGCATGTCTGTTTAGAAACGTCTTAGGTTTAGAAACGAAAAAAGATAAAAGGTTGTCCCATAATTAAAACAAAATTTGAATTTGCCACCATTTATGCAGTAAAATGTTGGCAACCCTATTTAAAAAAATCATTTGACAGCTGACTGTTTAGGGTTAGTTAAAAATGGAGTGTTACACGATAGAGCAACGTGTTAACGCAAAATTTGAATTAAATAAAAAACACAGTATTTTTTCTGTAACTATTCTTATTGAATCGTAAAGTACGCATCATAGAATTATGTATGGAATACCAAATAGGTCCAATAGCCACCATGGCTTTACTGTCACATACGCATTCTCATGTTATGTCAATTTTGCATAAATGTGGCTGAATTTTGTTGATGCAGCGTTGAATTTCCTCTTTCAATGCACGCGTGCATGTGAACTTCTTGGCATAGACTTTTGACTTCAAATAACTCCATAAACAGAAATCCAATGGTGTTAAATCACACAATTTAGAGGGCCAATTCTCCTATTTTCGAATTGTGGTCAGTAGAATTTAATTAAAGCATGTTGCTCTATCGTGATAACTCTCCATTTTTAACTAACCCCAAACTATCGGTAGTCAAATAGTAGCTTTAATAGTGCTGGCAGCACTTTACCATTATTATCTCGAATTATTAATCCATTGTGCATTTATTATTAATGTTATGTCTCATTTTGAGCTATTACATGTTAATAGTAGCTATAGTGCTACTATTAACATGTAACGGTAATGCATTACAACAAGATTATTTTTTCAACTAGGAACTGGCATCAAATAGGCATTAAAATTTCTATAAACCTGATTTACAAACTTCCGCGAATCTGCAGATATTCCCTTCCATTATATTAGCACATGTCTGCTAACTAGATTTCACCTTAAAAAATCTCTAAAAAGTTATTAAAAATATAGCATTTTGTGTAATTTCTACCAATAATAGAGGAGAATTATGGTGTGTATTTTAGTATTCTACAGACCATAGTATTTGATCTAGACAAAACCGATCAAATATAATTTGGAAGGTAGCAATGTACACTTCAGAATGGTTTTGATTAGAATTGTTATTAAATAAAATCAAACGATATTCTAGCTTTCCCCAAGACGATTCTTGAAAGTTTCAGTAAATAAAAATAATTTTTACTTTGTTTCAAAACTCCAAAATTTTTCATTTTCATGAGATATAGATGAAATATAGATAGATCGTTTTCAATATAGTTTGTAACTAAGTTTTCTTGAATTTTTGCAATAAAACAGTTTTTTTTGCTTAATTTTACGACAGTAATTTTCTATGTTGCAATAAAATTCAAATCGTCTCAATTTCTAAAAGTTTCCGCAATAAATATTTCATCGCTTGATTTTCGTCCATTGCTGAATGCTAAGACAAAAAGATTCGGCGTTATTTTGCGTAGTTTTCAGAAAAAGAAAGGACATTTATTGTACTGCGATGGCAACATGCGATTTGAAAAAAGATTACCTGTATGCTTCAAGTTTTAATGGTACTATATCATGAAACATGACATCAATAAGTGATTAATGGTTACAATAAAATGAAACAAGTGTAAGACTTTAAAAAAAATACGGCTTTATTATTTAAAGACTACTATTGTGTTAGCCGTGTAGGGCAAATTGATATTTAAAAATACATTGTCGAGGGAATTTTGAGCTAATTTATACATAAGAACTCTTTTATTGAAACTAAATATAACCATTTTTTCCTGTGAGTCAGCTGGTTGCCAAAGACAACCAAAGAAAGCCTAGAAAGAACTGTATTTATGAAATGTGTATCTTCCTGTTAATATAAATTATGCCACAGATCTTTATTCTGTTGTGAAAATGAAATATCTAATTTCATCCCGTACATATTCCGTTTTTGAGTTACAGCATTCAACATACATACTGAATTTCAAAATTTATTTTTTCGGACTCTTAAAAGTTTTAAGACGTCGATATTTTTTTTCAAAATCGAAGGCGGATTTTTTTGAAAGGATGAAAATTTCTCCATATCAAAATCAGGAGTTTGAAGCATGAAAAATATAACAAAAAAGCAAAATTATATCATGTCATAAACTAATTATATTTATGAGTTATTATATTCTAGTGACATTTCAATCCGATCCTACAGCACAGGCATAACAACCAGGTGGCAAAGGGGTATTAGATATCAAGGAGCCCTTAGAAGGCATAATGGAAATTAAACTACAGTGAGATTTTTGTTGTGTTTAAAGGAGAAATATCAACAGAGGGGCGAAAAAACAGTGCCATTCCCCAGGCGTTACTCACCAACTCACCATTGTTACGCTACTGTCCTGAAGTTTCAATTATTAATTTCAAAACTTTAGAAACGAATGTGAATTGCTTGAATGAAAATTAGTTTTTAGGCTATGTGAGGATTTAGTATTTGATAAATTACAGTTATATTCAACATCATTTCATAGATGCAAAACACTTAATTTCTTTTTTCTTTTTCAGTTCTTCACCCTTCTTGTTATCTTCGCCATCGTGGCAACCACTATGGCCCAGTATGCCTCATACTACTACAACACCCACGCCGCCTATCCCTACGCCTATCACTATGGCGTTGCTCCCTACGCTTACGTTTGGAAGTGAATAGAAAATTAAAGGTAAAAAAAAAATCCTTTCTTTTATTCTCAACAGGAATTCCGAATGTTGATAAGAATTTAAATTCTTACATTTTACTTTTGCAAATTTCAATTGAATCAAAATTTACAGTCATTCACACTTTTTTTTCAGAAACTTTTCGTATTTATAGATATTGATTTTATTGAATTTAAATAATACTTGTAATCCCATTTGACCTAGCCTATGTGCATTTTAAATAATCATAAAAGCTAAATAATCAGGATCTCAGTCTCCAAAACAATAATTTTTAACAATGCAATAGTTTAAAGTAAAAAAAAAAAAACAAAACAAAAAAAAAAAAACGAGTAGTAGCAAGTAAGTCGATCACAAGTTCACTATACTATGTGTATGACTATTATGCTACTAAATGTATGACAAAATCCAATAAATATAATCCAGCTTTATTTTTTTTAAAAAATATTCTAATATTTACATAATGTTTACAGATTGTTTGAAAAACACTTAGAACTCATAAGAGTGCGGTTAAACCCTAAAAGTACTTCTATAAAGCATACAAAAGATTGTTAAAAGCATAAACATAGCTTCGTATTATAAGAGCGCAATAATTAAAATTGAAAAAAGTTCAAAAATGCCAAACGATATTCTCACGATTTCTTGTGGCTCGAAATTATTTAATTAAAAAAAAAAAAGAAACCAAACGACAAATTAGTAGAGCCATCTGAAGATGACGTAATTCTTAAAAATACCAAATAATGTGAAAAGTTATAAGCTGGGAATATAAATTTTACGTCTTTCACAGATAAAATTTTTGACCTGTTTATGCTAAATATCCAATTAATTTGGTTATGTTAATCAATATCATGGAATCAATATCAAGTTCACTGTACTATGTGTATGACTATTATGCTACTAAATGTATGACAAAATCCAATAAATATAATCCAGCTTTATTTTTTTAAAAAAAATATTCTAATATTTACATAATGTTTACAGATTGTTTGAATTTTGTAATAATTCGCAAACAGTTGCCAATAAATCACTTTTTTTTGTTGAAAATGGTGAAAGTATTGAATAATTTAATACTCGAAATACCTATTCAGCAATGCCTTATAAAATCTCCTACCATGCCTGTTTTATACAAAAAATATTTATATTTTTTTATTTGTCAAGGGCTTTTAAAAAAATCTATTTTTTTCAGGTGCAACGGATTGATTCCTGGATCTTGACAATGATGAGAGCCGGATAATATTCCAAATTAACATTTGTTCAATTTCAAAAATATCGAAATTTTGTTGCCAATAAATTTATAAAAATCTGATATTGTTTTTGGTCTTTTTCTTTTATATTAGAATCTCAAATACTTTTAATCTAAAATATAATCTGTTTGAATAATCATTACAATGACTTATATATTCCAATAATATTCCATTTCATGTATTTTTTACATATTGTTTTTAAATAGTAAATTAATAAAGTTCTTTAGTCAAGCATATATTCAAAACCATATTAAAATAAAAAAAGGTGTCAAAAACTGAACATTTGAAATGAACCACAAGATAAGAACGAAATGGAATATGAGACATTGTCAAATCGAAGTATCTGAAATTTCAATTTCAATTCAATATTTTTAAAATTTAATTTGAAACTTAAATTTTTTCGATTATTTCTAAGAATATCAAGATATAATTGTCATTAAGGAAATATTTAATGAACTGAATATTTATTGACGAATTTAGGATAATAAAAAGAGATAGCTAATATTGTGCATAAAAATTAGATTTTTAGGCTCGTATAGCTTCAATTATCTAGTGTTACCGAATAAGACAGTAGAAATTGTTCAGTTCTTGAGAGAGAGATTTTATATTCGTGTCTTATACATCAAATGGATAAAGCTAATTTAATTTTGCAATTCATCGAACACCATGAGAGAAGAAAAATGACCTAGCAATGCATTGTAGCTTGAAACAACTTTTTAAATCTGTTTTTAAGTTTAATATTGCAAATCCTATAAGTTGACAGCTCTGTTCTAGATAAGAAGTTGAAGTTAGAAATCTACAATAAGATATAAGATGATGCAATTATATCTTATGACGAATTGTCGAATGACTTTGTCATCACAATTCATCTCATCATATTCATTCAGCCATAAGATTGCGCATTAACAAAACAGACTCAATGTCTCATTAAGCCAGATGGATACAATTTTGCACATGAATTTTGTATCAAAATCCTAGACCTGTAACAAATACTGTATAATATCTGTGAAGAAATTCATTATTTGTCTGTACTTCATTTCATGTGATATTTTAAATTCAAAAAATATATACAAGGGTTTTAGTATATGATCTTTATGTAAAAATTTTAAGAACTTATTAAATCTCTTTCTTACTAAATAAAAGAGAAAATATAAGATTGTGAAATGCGTTTTGGAAATACACACAAAGCATGCTATAATGTAAAAGTGAACGAAAAAGTCAAAGGTGAACTTTTTTGCATGTTGATTTTGAAATAACGCAGCGTCCAAGCTTTTTCTCTTATGTTTTTCAAAACAGATATGTACCAAAATGTGCAAATAGAAGATAATTCAAACGCGTCTCAGACAACAAACATAACTATAGTTTAGACATTGGGAACATAAAACTAATTGAGTCGTATAGCTTGATTCATGGCTGACCGTCACTGCATCTAGGCAGCTACTTTATCTTCCATGTGATTATAAATTGAAGGGCGGCGTTTTTGTATACTGGTCTTTAATCTCACAAGCTTTGTTACACCAATCAGTTTCTCTATGTCCAAATGAATCAAATCGACAACACGATAACATTCCATAAAACAATGGCGTATTCAGTCTTTGAGACATGATGTTTTGTTCCAATTAGAGGAAAATTCTTATTTCTTATGTGTACTGGTTTCCTAATAACAAAAAAAAATTGGAAATTATATTTTCGTCACGAGAAATCAGTTTAGGAATACCGGCTCTTTTGTACTTTTATCATCACTAGATCAGAGAAATTGAAGTTTAACCTTGGGATGAGATAGTTGAAAACACAGTGTACGCATATAAAAAATTACCTTGGGAATTTACGTAGAATAAGATTTTTTTTTTATAAACATGGTTGCCGTGGCTAAATGTTTAAAATATAAATGGTAAATTTAAGAGAAATTATAACAACAGCGAAGCCTTTTTAATATGTTACTCTTTAGTATGTAAATCTCGTTACAATATTGTTTGCTTTACTTCCGTTTATACATAGTCTTTGCACAAGAAATGTTAAGCTAATTAAGAATAACCCAATCAACACTATTCTTTTCTGTATTAAAATGATTTCTAAAAGGCACAGTTATTCGATATCTGATTGCATAAAACAAAACGAGGAAATAATTCGAAGAATACAAATTCGCTTCTGGTATTCCGGTTAGATTCAAGAAACGTACTTTCTCCCAATATTCAGAGTTGAATTTTTTTTTTCAAAATTAAATTAAAATTTGGGTATTTTGTTACTAGTTTTCCCTAAAAAGGAATAAAAAGAAATGAAAAATATTGCAATAATCTTGCACGTTTACAGCAGTTGTAATAAAATTATCTGAAATATATGCACTAACAAGAATTACATTTTGTTATAAATTCTGCATTAAAAATCGAAGAATTAAGAAATATATGTAAAGGGTTGTTCATGAAGTGTTATTGAAACAAAGGCATTATAATTATTATTTTAGTAGTAAAATTATTTTTTAAACTAAATTTTTAAAAAGATTTAAATATTTTAAATTTTTTAATGCACATTTAAAATAATTTGCTCTTTTATTGAGTTTTTGAAACTAAACACACAACGAATTATGCACAGAAAATAATAAAGACAATTTATTGATGTAATTTACTTTACAATTTATAACACTTTTTTTTACACGCGATGTTTGATATCACAATGCAATCATCTTGAATTGTCTATTTGTCGCTTTCAATAATTCATATAACCAAAGGAAATGGTTGCCATAATACTTTCTCGCATATTTCTTTGTAAGGATTTTACTATTCCACCATCTCTAATAAAAGTTTAGTTATATTAATGTCCCTTTTTAAAGCAACACTAGGGCTATTTTGGGACGGAGCTCGTAATATTGAACCACGGTCAGATGACGAGGACGACACCTAAGCTGGCACTCCCCTCTCCACACCAGCGGTTGTACGTTTGGCCTCGACAGATTTAGCGTGGACTAGGCCCGCCTACACGACGGTTCTTCTGTGTAATCGGGTCTACAACCTTAAACCTTCCGGTTCCGAAGTCCAGACCTTACCACCAGGCTACTGCGGCCCCACTCCTTATAAAAATTAGCGATCTTGGATAAGTTTCTTGAACAACATGAGTATTTTAATCCGACACATGTATGTTTATGTTGGATGCATTTTGGTCATTCGATTAAAACCAAAATTTGACGCAAAACTATAATTTTGGTAACAAGATTCCATATAAAATTTCATTTATTTAAATCTTTACATTTTTTAGTTATGGCATTAAGATACATGCAAAATACAGTTTTATAAACGGTCAAAGAACTCTGAGATCTAATTCACAATTTTATAAAGATTTGCACTTTAGAAGCTAAAAATGTGTTACAAATTTCATTTATCTGTTTTTCATGTCATTTATCTGTTATTTAACGTTCACTTGTAACAGAATATTCAAGCAAACAAATTCCACATTAATATCGATTCAAAACTTGAAAGAAAAATTTGATGCAGAGACTATGCACAAAGTTTCATTCATCTCGTTTAACCCTTATCGTGGCAAGATTGCTTTTTTGAAGGAAAGCAAAAAAAAAAAAAATGTATATAGGAAGCTTCTTTACGCTATAAAAAAACGTAAAAAAATAATAAAAGTATCGTGTAATAAAAATCGTTTAATAAAACTAAGTTAAAAATTATTTTATAGTGGTAGTATATTTTTATAAAGGTGTATGTATGGTATACTATACAAAATGAACATAAGGGTTAAAACGTTTTTTTGGTTTCTACGACAGACAGACATAATTCCAAAATGTGTTTTTAGAACTCAGTGAGAGGTGAAAGCCCGGTGAAAGAGAGGTGAAAGATTTTAAAAATCTTGAGGTTCAATTTTTTGATGATTGTAATGGTTTTACAATATCCTCCTTTCGTCTTTAGACCCGAAATTATAAAATAGAACATGTGGTGGAATGAAGATCACTATGATCTGTGCAGGAAGCATGTTTTTGGGAACATTTCTTTAATGTTCACAATTCACACTAAACAAACACAAACACAAAGACAAGACATTCACTCACGCACCTCTTTACAGAACAGCATCTCATCTCAATCTTATTACCATCGCAATGCACTATGAGATGCATTGTGATGGTGGCACCGCCATCTGGTATTCAAAAGAGAAGATAAAAGTAATGCAACAGCTACAAACATAAATATCATTTCCTGGTTTTTACACGCCTTTTCTGTCATCATATATTACAGAAAAACATTTTTTTCTGAAATTGATTCTTCATGAGGATAGTATTTTAAGGGGCACATGTGTGAACCTCTAGTTTTAAAGGAATAAATATTGAAAAAAAAAATCCAAAAATGATTAAAATACTTAGAATTCTCTTGAAACGACTTAAAATATTAATATTAAAGCATTTTAATGAAATAATAGCTATTTTAATTATTATTAATAAGGATTTACAAAAGAATTTTTTACGGATTTTAAAAATAAAATTTTTTAAAAAACTTCTTTTTTAAAAAGCAAGAATGACATTCTCAGTGCTACATCTAGCTCATCTTTTTGATCCATTCAACTCAAAAATGCCTCTTTGAGTTAGAAATTTAGTGCATGAGCTTTGCAAATTTTTTTTTCAACTGTCGAACAAAATACATTCAAAGGAAGTCTGTCTCCCAGGCTGTTCAAATATAAGTTAGCACAATGACTACAAAATACATTCAAATGAAGTCTGTCTCCCAGGCTGTTCAAATATAAGTTAGCACAATGACTACAAAATACATTCAAAGGAAGCCTGTCTCCCAGGCTGTTCAAATATAAGTTAGCACAATGACTACAAAATACATTCAAAGGAAGCCTGTCTCCCAGGCTGTTCAAATATAAGTTAGCACAATGACTACAAAATACATTCAAAGGAAGCCTGTCTCCCAGGCTGTTCAAATATAAGTTAGCACAATGACTACAAAATACATTCAAAGGAAGCCTGTCTCCCAGGCTGTTCAAATATAAGTTAGCACAATGACTACAAAATACATTCAAAGGAAGCCTGTCCCCCAGGCTGTTCAAATATAAGTTAGCACAATGACTACAAAATACATTCAAAGGAAGCCTGTCTCCCAGGCTGTTCAAATATAAGTTAGCACAATGACTACAAAATACATTCAAAGGAAGCCTGTCTCCCAGGCTGTTCAAATATAAGTTAGCACAATGACTACAAAATACATTCAAAGGAAGCCTGTCTCCCAGGCTGTTCAAATATAAGTTAGCACAATGACTACAAAATACATTCAAAGGAAGCCTGTCTCCCAGGCTGTTCAAATATAAGTTAGCACAATGACTACAAAATACATTCAAAGGAAGCCTGTCTCCCAGGCTGTTCAAATATAAGTTAGCACAATGACTACAAAATACATTCAAAGGAAGCCTGTCTCCCAGGCTGTTCAAATATAAGTTAGCACAATGACTACAAAATACATTCAAAGGAAGCCTGTCTCCCAGGCTGTTCAAATATAAGTTAGCACAATGACTACAAAATACATTCAAAGGAAGCCTGTCTCCCAGGCTGTTCAAATATAAGTTAGCACAATGACTACAAAATACATTCAAAGGAAGCCTGTCTCCCAGGCTGTTCAAATATAAGTTAGCACAATGACTACAAAATACATTCAAAGGAAGCCTGTCTCCCAGGCTGTTCAAATATAAGTTAGCACAATGACTACAAAATACATTCAAAGGAAGCCTGTCTCCCAGGCTGTTCAAATATAAGTTAGCACAATGACTACAAAATACATTCAAAGGAAGCCTGTCTCCCAGGCTGTTCAAATATAAGTTAGCACAATGACTACAAAATACATTCAAAGGAAGCCTGTCTCCCAGGCTGTTCAAATATAAGTTAGCACAATGACTACAAAATACATTCAAAGGAAGCCTGTCTCCCAGGCTGTTCAAATATAAGTTAGCACAATGACTACAAAATACATTCAAAGGAAGCCTGTCTCCCAGGCTGTTCAAATATAAGTTAGCACAATGACTACAAAATACATTCAAAGGAAGCCTGTCTCCCAGGCTGTTCAAATATAAGTTAGCACAATGACTACAAAATACATTCAAAGGAAGCCTGTCTCCCAGGCTGTTCAAATATAAGTTAGCACAATGACTACAAAATACATTCAAAGGAAGCCTGTCTCCCAGGCTGTTCAAATATAAGTTAGCACAATGACTACAAAATACATTCAAAGGAAGCCTGTCTCCCAGGCTGTTCAAATATAAGTTAGCACAATGACTACAAAATACATTCAAAGGAAGCCTGTCTCCCAGGCTGTTCAAATATAAGTTAGCACAATGACTACAAAATACATTCAAAGGAAGCCTGTCTCCCAGGCTGTTCAAATATAAGTTAGCACAATGACTACAAAATACATTCAAAGGAAGCCTGTCTCCCAGGCTGTTCAAATATAAGTTAGCACAATGACTACAAAATACATTCAAAGGAAGCCTGTCTCCCAGGCTGTTCAAATATAAGTTAGCACAATGACTACAAAATACATTCAAAGGAAGCCTGTCTCCCAGGCTGTTCAAATATAAGTTAGCACAATGACTACAAAATACATTCAAAGGAAGCCTGTCTCCCAGGCTGTTCAAATATAAGTTAGCACAATGACTACAAAATACATTCAAAGGAAGCCTGTCTCCCAGGCTGTTCAAATATAAGTTAGCACAATGACTACAAAATACATTCAAAGGAAGCCTGTCTCCCAGGCTGTTCAAATATAAGTTAGCACAATGACTACAAAATACATTCAAAGGAAGCCTGTCTCCCAGGCTGTTCAAATATAAGTTAGCACAATGACTACAAAATACATTCAAAGGAAGCCTGTCTCCCAGGCTGTTCAAATATAAGTTAGCACAATGACTACAAAATACATTCAAAGGAAGCCTGTCTCCCAGGCTGTTCAAATATAAGTTAGCACAATGACTACAAAATACATTCAAAGGAAGCCTGTCTCCCAGGCTGTTCAAATATAAGTTAGCACAATGACTACAAAATACATTCAAAGGAAGCCTGTCTCCCAGGCTGTTCAAATATAAGTTAGCACAATGACTACAAAATACATTCAAAGGAAGCCTGTCTCCCAGGCTGTTCAAATATAAGTTAGCACAATGACTACAAAATACATTCAAAGGAAGCCTGTCTCCCAGGCTGTTCAAATATAAGTTAGCACAATGACTACAAAATACATTCAAAGGAAGCCTGTCTCCCAGGCTGTTCAAATATAAGTTAGCACAATGACTACAAAATACATTCAAAGGAAGCCTGTCTCCCAGGCTGTTCAAATATAAGTTAGCACAATGACTACAAAATACATTCAAAGGAAGCCTGTCTCCCAGGCTGTTCAAATATAAGTTAGCACAATGACTACAAAATGTTGAGAGGTGAATAAAATTTGATGCACAGATTTAATAGCTATATTGTAGACACCTATCAAATAATGAACCAAATTTAACAAGGGTTGAATGTCTGTCGGTCTGTGCCTTCAGAAGCATATAAACTCGATAATTCAAAAACACAATGATTTAAATATATGAAATTCGATATGTGATTTTATGACAACAGTTGTAATTATTTATCGAACTTTGTTTTCAATCGGTTGGGAAAAAAGGCTTCTAACGCAAGAATTCGATTTTCAGATTTTCAGATCGTTCTCTGATTCATTCTAAATGACGATCTGTGGACGAATGAATGAAGTCCGCTCCGTAAAAAGGATTGTGGCGTGTGTGTGTAGCTAAGTCATACTCTTGGCCCTAGATGGTGCTACTGATAAACAAGAGACGCACCCTAGGGTTAAAATTGTGGACTTCTAAAGTCAGTGGGCTTGTCTATGACAAGTGCCATTAGAAACAACAACAGAAACAAGCCCCCTTCCAGGAAATGAAGACAGTAAAATATTAGGATGGTAAAATTTAATATCCTTCCATTTCAAAGCTCAAAAGCTTTCATCATTACGGAGAAGTTCATCCCTTTCACCTTTTTGAGTTGTTCTATCATTTTCAACTTTTTATTTGTGCTTCTCCTATTTTGTTGCATTTTACAGTTCCTGAAAGTCTAACAATACTTTCTAATTAGATTTATTTTTCATCACAATACAAAATAATATTATAAATACAAAAAGAAAACTTATTTTTTAATGGGAAAGAAAACTTCTTGCTAAATAAATCTAAAACAGTACATATTTGAAAACTTATAAATTATAATTACACAAAATACATTTAAAAAGAACCAATGGTAAATAAGGATTTAAAAATTTTTTAGATGTTACAACTATTGCTAGTTTTACTCGTTTAGAACTGAGTCCCACATACGTGAACTTGCGCATCAATCACAACAGAAATAAACATAAGACAATTGAAAAGTTAACGCTTCTGTATAAGTTAATAATCTACAGTTCTACAAATTTTATTGCTGTTAGGTACCGAATTATTTTAAATGATTGTGAATTTCACTTATTTTTTCGACAAGGCTGTCTTGAATCTTTGTTGTAAAGTAAAATAAGCTGTTTGTTTCGTAAACTAATTCAGCATTGCAGCTTTCTAGAAGTGAAGTTATATTATCAAAATATTAAATGCTTTAGATTTTATGAGGCAAAGAAAAGATTACCATGTACGTAGATATCAGAGTATACTTTGTATATCAAAAGTAATTATGACCTCCAAAGAATACGAAGAAGGAAAAAAATACTGATCTCAGTCGTTACCGGCACGAGTTCGAATTTCATGTTTCATATAAAAAAATAGTAAAAATCATGAATTTTCTTATCTATCTTACGAACAACATAGATTTTTTTTTATCGATCTATATGAGAAATCGTGGGAATTTTCATTTTCTTGTATATGAAGTATAGAGTAAATACTGCTATCCTGAAAAAATTCGAACTCCAGGTTTCTACAAAACTCTGTTTCTGACATACCTGAATCCGAACATTTGGATTTTTGGACATATTTTTGGCATTATGTCTGTCTGTATGTCTGTGAGCACCATGATCAAAAACGCTTTGAGCAAAACTGATAAAACTCAGTATACGAACTTAAGACCAAATTTGCAGATTCCTGCTGAATTTTGAACGGAATCTTCTGACAGGTAGTCTATCTGGTCGGCGTCTCGAGTACAAATGATCTCGGTAACATTCAACACACAAAAACCTAGGTAGATGAAATATGGTACACAGATTTATTATCTAAAATACAGAATCGTATAAAATTTTCAACGAAATCTGTCAAACGGTCGACCATTTATTAGTCTGTACTTTCCAATACAAATGCAATAATTCTTACAACGACGATTTAAATCAATGATATTCGGTAATTTTGTGAAAATAACTGTCAAATTTTGGTGTCAGTCGATCGGCAGAAAGGGGTCCAAAATATATACAGGGTGGGTATAATTTTGGGTTCCCTATAGACAGCAAACGGATGCACGGATTGCAGCGAAATTTGGTACATAGACTAGACACGAGATGCGCTCACGAAATTTCGAAAAAATAATTTTTTTAACTCTAAAATGTCCACCAGAAGGCGCCTTTTCCGGAAAAGACATTAAATTTAACACAATAAACACCCAAAACGGAATACAGAAACAATATTAATAATCCAGAACAAGAATTATGAGTAATAAAATGTAAAACCAGGAAAAGCTGACAATTCTAGGAAAATAGTGAAGAGATTTGCATGCTTGAGAAGAAGAGGAAGCTTTATGCAAAGCAGGTTAGGATAAGAAACGTTTGCAGTCGTTGTCATGTTTTATGTCGATGTTCCAACTGTAATGATGACGGTATCTTGTTGCGACGTTGAATGACATAAACAACTCCATAATGCTTCATCTGAGAAGAATCACAACTGATTAGTTGCGATCTGCTGTTGAAAACACTGTCCATCGCCTTGAAATTTTGCAGGTGAATGTGGGTGGTCACAAGCTGCATCTTTCCCTACATCATCCTAGACACGCTAAACAACTGCTCCTCTTGTGCAATTTCGTCCTAATCTGTTCTTGTTTTTGCAAACTGAACTTTTTTTTCCCCTCACACAGCGTACTGTTATTTTTTCCTTGCCTTTACTTAATGTGGTTCGATGACAAGGTGAACAGAAACTAATCAATAAATGTTAATATTGTTTCTGTATTCCGTGTTGGTCGTTTATTGTGTTAAATTTAATGTTTTTCTGGAAAAGACACCCTCTTGTGGACATCTTGGAACTAATTTTTCTTCGAAATTCCGTGAGCGCATCTCAAATATTGTCTATATACCAAACTTCGTTGCAATCCGTTCATCCGTTTGCGTTGTAGGATGCTGTTTATCGGGGAAGTTTAATTATAACCACCTTGTATTTTCACTTTAGATTCATTAAAAATGCTAGAATTTCGCAAAAGTTCTACATTTTATATTTATCATTTACCAATGTCATGATAGGTATTTGAGCTAGGTCTGCAATTTTATACGCGGGGACATGGAATAAAAAAATTATTCTAGAGTAAGAGCGAATGTTTCGTAGTGACCACTGCCACTGCTTTAGTTGTGTTATACACATTCGCATTATATAAGAAGGCGTATACAAAGTCCATTGTACATAGTACAAGAAAAAAGATGTATCGTCAAAATCTCCACCCCAAATTTTTCAAAGATCTTATATTACAATTTAGACATTTTTTTTTATACTTTTAACCCTAATATCATAAATTACTTATATGGAGGGCATAACAAAATTACAATAAAGAAAATTAAGATTATATAAATTATTTTTCATGAAACAAACAAACCGTTTAATCTCATGAGTTTAAATAAAATTACGGCTCATTGAATCCAGAAGGACTAGAACTTCAAAATGAGTTGAATCTTTTTTTCTAAAATATATTACAGATATAACGTTGCAAATAATATGTTTTATTTTTTCTATTTCGTCGAAAGATTGGTTCTAATTAAATAAATAAATTATTTTAATAAATTTTACAGAACGTTTTGTGAAATTATACCATTGAATAGAATTATTCTATAAAAATAAGTTTTTTGGAAAGTTTTTATATTTAAAATTATTATTATAATTATTTGATTCAATATTGTCGAAATTTCTGTAGAATTATATCTTAGAATATTCTGTAGAGGTTTCGAAATTTTTTTAATTTATTTAGATAAACAATATTAAAATTTCTGTAGATTCCATAATATTAATTCATGTAGATTCTATTCAGAATTTCTATAGAATTGTTCTACAAAATTAAGATTCATTAGAAGGTTTTATATTTAAAATTATTATTATATTTATTTGTATAAATATTGCAAAATTTCTGTAGAGTTATACTTTAAATTTTTCTATAGTGGCTTTGAAAATTGTTATATTTATTTAGAAAAAACTATTAAAATTTCAGTAGATTTCCAAAAATTAATTTATAGAAGTTTTATTCGAAATTTCTGTAGAATTATTCCATAAAAATAAGATTTTTTTTAAAGTTTTATATTTAGAATTATTATTATATTTATTTGAATAAATATTGCAGGAATTTCTCTAGAGTTATACCATAAATTAATCTGTAGAGGTTCTCTTTAAAATTATTACCTTTATTTAGTTAGGAAGTTTTATTTATTAAAGTTTTTTTTAAATTTAGAATATTGAAGAATATATACAATGATCTGTTCTCAAATTGATAAAATAGAATTATTAAATCCATTACACGAATAAGTGTAACTATTTTCCTTGACAATCATGGGAAGAGGAGAAAAAACCCATCAAAGATGCATCACAGATTTTAATTGTATCGTCTGCATATTTTTCATTCTGAAACTTGTAAATATTTTGCTGTCATCAACATTGTATAATTGTAAGACGAGTTCAGAATGTGCTAATGAGCATCGAATAACTGATTTTAAAGACACCGGAATGGCAATGAAGGCTTTGAAGACCTTGACACTGAAACGGATGTAATCAAAATATCGTTACAAAAATATTTTCACCAACGTAATTTCCATTTGATGAATTTTTCTGCTGCCATTGCGGACCTTGAAACTTTCACCGGGACTCAGCCTTTTAACGGCATTTTCATGCAAATGAATCTTGATGTTACAAAAAGAACATGGTATTTGAAAAAATTAATTCTTTTTATTAAATTAGAGCTTAGAGATTCATTTCAGCATTTTGTTTTATAAAAACAGACCTTAATGATTGCCTTATTGACTATATTCTTTTTTTATTTTAAAAATACAGCAACATATAAAAGATCTTGCTAAATGTAATGTGCATGGTATATTTTATATTTTTTTCCCCTTTTCTCTCTCTTTCTCTCTCTCTCTGTTATTATCTTGGATTTACTGTCATTCTAAGTCGGCAGTCAATATCTATGCAGAATAATAGATACTGTTTCTGTATCCTGCCTTGAAGGCAATGCAGATATTCTTTTATTTCAAATCGAATGATTATAGAAATAAATATTTCAAAAGACATTTTTTTAGTGCATTTAAAATTAGAAAATATTTTTTTTTCATCCAAAAGCAAATGATTATGATAAAACGTAAAAAGAACTTACGCGTTGATGAACTATTCAAAGTGATTTAGATTTTTTAGTCAGTCTTATTGCGCTTTAACTTATAAGAAATGCTTAAAATAATTCATACGATATGCATCGTGATTTCGGTTCTTTTTTATATTGTTCTTCGTGTTTCACAAATTTAGAATTTTAATTAAGATGTCTAGATTTTTGATAAGTAACTTTAATTTGCAAATTTTAAATGTTCTAACAAGAGCGTTGTTTTCCATTAATAATATTTTTTTCATTTTTATAATTTCAGACATTTTAGATTCTAATATATTTTTTAATTAATTATTCATATCATTACTAACCACCTATGGTAACCAACCAGTTATTACTTCGCCGAAAAAATTGATTATATTTAATTTCAATTAAACGTTTAGATATAGCTTCATACTCACAATGCTATCAAATAATCAAACATTAAATGCTTGTTATTGTAGTTCTGGTTTTAGCATATATTTCTAACGGAGACTGATTCTATGACGTCATGGTGTTATTAAAAACATAAAAAATCTGGCTTATCTATCTTCTAAAACTCGCCTTATTGCATTTTAATTTTTTGATTCGTCTTGTAAACAACACAGATATAAAACAAAATCTTTCTTTTTCAGTTTTCAATAATGGAAAAAAAGTCACGCCAATGTATATTTGATGAAAAAATGAAAATGGCTTGAAATTTAGAGCAACAATGTAATCTACATATTGGTGGAAATAAAGCAAAAAAAAAATCGAAAAATACCAATATTAAAAAAATATTTAAAATTATTAGGTTAATATCATTAGAGATAATTTTTTTAAAAGATATGAATATCCTTTATATGCGAGACATTTCTGCTATTTGCAGCAGAAAAAACCTCAAAATTCAGCTTAATTTTTAAGTAGTTAAAATTTTTTTTAAAAAAACTTAAAGTTGTACATTCTTATTCTCCTAGATATTTATGTGCCAAATGTTGTGCCTGTATGTAAAACTGTTTGGCCAGTAAAGGGCCAAAATGGCGTATTATTTTTACAGTAAAACTTATATTTAATTCCAATGCAAAATTACACATGATATTTAAAATAGATTAAACTCTTGATATTTTGATATTAGTATTGAAAGCATGATTTTTAGAAACAATTAACATCTGATTTCATTGAAAATTTAATATTAATCAATATTTTAATGGAGTTTCAAATTCCTAAGTTTGTACTCTTATGTTTAAAATTATTGTTAAATATTTTTCTTTTCTGTTAATAAAACTCTCATAAATCATTCCAACATGTACGATAAAATACAGCGTATACAATTTGTACTACTTTTAATATAATTTATTTTTTAAATTATTTGAGAGTTGAAAAATGTTTTCGTGGGAAAAGAAAACAAACGCCGAAATTCTCTAGTGAACGGAACAGTTACATTTAACAGATCTTGCATTAATCGATTGTAATTAAAACGCTCTATTAGTTCTGAAATGATGTCTTATTGTTGCCACTACTTATTAATTAAAATTATTCCTTTGATAACATAAAACATAAATAACAGACATAAAACAAAATCTTGCCCGTATCATCCAAAAGAAAATATAAACATTTAAGAAAAAAATCTTTTGCAATAATAAATGTATTTATGAAGTCTCCAGGTGTTTGTTTCTTTGCAATAAAACTATCTAGACATGGAAGCAAATTTTAAAGACAAAAAACACTCGTCTTTTTGTTGCATGAATCGGAAATTGTACCTTTTCTCTTAAATTTCATACGACATTATTATTATTTAAAATCAATTATTTTTGAATAAAATTTCAGAATAAAGTTAGAAATTTAAAATGCTTCAAAAAGTATGTAGAAAAATTGATGAATAAAATTAATATTGGAATTGAATGGAATCGCGCCATGTTCAAGTAACATGCGGCATATGCTCAATTTGATTTTCGAATACGCTTTGTGCTACTTGCTGTTAGAAAAAGGGCATTATATCACAGTTATACGTAAAAAAAAACGATCATTTTCGACATTAGATGGCACGTGCAGTTCCGCTGATCATGTGATTTGAATTTGTTTAATTGCAAATCATTACATTTTTCAGACATGAATCAACTGAACTTGACACTGTTCTTCGTGCATATCTATTATAAAATTCAAAAATTAAGATTACTTTAAAAAAACATCAATGCTATTTTTTATGACTTACTAGAAAATTATTTCCATATTTTAATTCTAATAATGAGATTCGAAATTTACTTTCTTTTATTTTATCATATGCGGAATTTTTGTAATTTAGTTATATAAACACCGTGATAAAACACGAGAATTAGTTCAGAATTGATCTTCATTTGAACGCTGGTCAGAAGACGAGATGAATATCCGGACAGGATTTCTTTCTCCAAATAAAATATGGACATAGAAAGTTTAGGAATTGTCGAATAATATGACTCCGTAAATTAGTAAATGTTAACGTTTTAAATCTCCTTGTCCAGAGATCCTTTTTGGAATATTTGTTTTACTCTTAAGCATAATGACTCGAACTTATTGGATGGCATCTGGCATATGATTCCTTACTTCAAAATTTCAGACCTATATAAAAAAAATTTAACAAAAAAAGTATATTTTTCAAAGTACAATCGATTTTCTTCACTGCAATGTGACGTTCTCTTTGTTATTCGCGTTAAATGGCAATACTATAAGCGTTTGTAAAACGCTTAAGTATTGTCCCTTGATTTAATTTACCGACTCATCAAAACCATATAAGTTAAATGATGTAATCTAGATTTGTTTAAGCAAATTTTGATATAAAAATGAGAAATGCATAGATTAAAAAATTTTTCCTTTTACATTTTTGTATGTAGACTTTAATAATTTATTAATAAATTTCTCAGTAAATACTTTATTTTTAAGATAGTATTTTGCTGCCAACAACGAGTAATCATTCATTTCTGTAATGCATATTATTGAAAATTTTCGATAATCAGAAATATTCAGTAGGAGTTTGATTACTTAAAAAATAATGATAATAATAGTAAGGCAAAAATGAGTATTAATAGATTCTGCGAAATATCTAAATTTTAAAAAAGGTGAAGAATCCAAAATAAATATTTTGAATTTGTAAAGAAAATTTCTTTAAACATAAATTGTCTTGAAGAAGCTAGCATAAGATGGGGAAAAAAATTGATCTTAAACCGTCTCAGACATGTAGACAAATTTTGACAAAAGTCGAAATGATGAGCATGTAAAAGTCAAAAAATCTTTTAATAATTAAGGATTTATATTTAATTTAAATGGTAGGCAATAAAGTCGCATTACAAGGAAGAAACGACTGAAAATCACCCCATTCATAATTATACATGACAATAACAAAAGTAAGTCCTGTTTAACATCTTTTGACAGATGATTTCCCTAAGATTGACTTGAAGAAGTCAGCTTGGTCACTCCTGACCAAGGCCACCTGCCCACCATCTGACGTGGGATCGAAAAGAACCATTGAGAGCATCTTTTGGCAGCCCCACCCTTATCCAGTAACAAAAGATGCTGCTCCAGAATAAGGTAGTTGTGACCTTGACATTCTTCATAATTACTCTCACGATTTTTCCTGGTACCAGATGGGTATAAAAAGGGATCTATGGGACTGTCCCAGCATATTTGCTTGTCTCCTGCAGTGAGTTAACAAGTGACTTCTCAAAATGAACTACTTGGTAAGTTCTGGCCTCTTCTGCTATAGAAATACTACAAAGATCTTCCTTATTAAGTCTGTAACTGCTTATACTTGCAAAGATACAAAATTGAGTTTGAAATATCCGTTATTTCTTCAAACCTCTACCTATGTTGGCTCCTTTTGATTAAAACTTTCTTTTAAAAGATCTTCTTTATTAAATTTTCATCAGCTTGTACTTGAAGTATTCTTGCATTAACTCAAAATTAAATTTGAAATATCGTTTGCTTCTATAAATTTTTATCTACGTTCGCTCTTTTTGTTTATAAAATTCTGTATAAATCTTACTTTTCCAATCTTTAAGATGATCTTGAGCAGCATTCAGAACTAATTTTGGTAACATCTTCTGTTTCTCCAATCTTTTATTTTTCTTTTTCTGACGCATTTTCATTTTTTCTTTGAAATAATCTTGCAAGGTATTCAAAATGAAGATTGTAAATATCTTTCGATTCTTCAAATGTTTATTCTTCTGACTTCTATTATGTTTTCAAATGTACAAAAAAAATTTCGAATATTAAAGCAAATATCATTATTTTAAACTTTCAACAGATTTTTTTTTAATTTTGTAATCTGAATTCTTTGTTTTTGAATAAATATAAAATGGAATTTATGTTTTCTGTGATTTGACAAAAGGTTTGAGATTATTGAATATAGCCTAGGATTTAAAGAATAATTGCATTGTAACTGAAAACAATTCACGTTCTAAAATTTAGTCGCTGTTGATAAGGTGAAAACATTTGTATAAGGATATTAAGTAAAGAATGAACTTAAGTCATGAGATCTTTAACCTTTTTAATAAATAAAATATTTTAAATATTATAAAAAAATCTTTCAATGATTTTTTAAACCAATAATATCTTCATGGGCAATTATTTTTTAAGTATCTCTTACTGAAAGTTTTAATATAAATAAAGCAATTAAAACCAAACTGGAAATGAATTAGCATATTGCTTTGCCTCATTATTAGCTTAAAAGATTACAACTTTTAAAAAGAAAATGGAGAAATATTAATAAAAACTATCGCTATTTTGAAATTTTTCAATTCAAAACTCAAAATTCTAGTAAAATGGTAAAGATATATTCTCCCAATCATGAAAAAAAAATTTGTAATGACATATATGAGATTTAATACAAATAAATTTAACATCATTCAAGAAAAGATGCGAGTCTTTTGATACTAGTTTCAAATCAAATATTAAAATTGAACTTTTCCCAAGGAAAGTACAGAAGCAATACCATTATGTTTTCCCCACTTCAAGATGGGCTGCCCAACAGCAAAGATGAACTTCTAAGTCTTTAAATTCTATCTATCCCCTTCTGTAACTTATCTGAGATATCTATAATCACCCTAAAAATCATTTCTACAATCCTCTTTTGGTGAAAAGCATTATTTAATATCTTGAACTTTTGTCAAAATATTAACTTAAAAAGGCGAATGCAACAAAAATTGATTTTTTTCTTCTTTTGCAGTTGTTCGCCCTCTTGGTCATCTTTGCCATCGTGGCCACCACCTTGGCTCAGTATCCCTATTACAGCACCTATTACAACACCCATTACGCATACCCCTATGCCTACCACTATGGCGCTGCCCCCTTGAGTTACGTATGGAAATGAGCACTTATCACCAACAGGTAACAACTCTTATACTCTTTAAAAATTTCTTAATATTTCTGTTATACTCTATTCTCGAATGTATACTATATTTAACCATTAAAACAAGCGTGTTTTATGTTTTGCTTCGTCATATTTTAATGAAAATTGACCCTGCATTGGATAGTTGGACCCTGCACAGCAATAATTTATACAAGACAATGTGCAGTTGCTGCTGTCAAGTGATGTCAAAATTTGATTAAATTTTTGTCATAAGGACGATTTTGCTTTAAGTATATTATAATTTCTTAAGGCATATTTCTTTAATGGATAATTTGAATGATATAATGATTTAATTTAATTAATTAATAAAAATGATATTTGTTCATTTTAGGTTCATACAGTGAATTATAAATTTCTATCCAACTTATAAAATAGTCCAGAAATTGAATTAGAATAAAAATTATTCTAAAGATTTTATTAAAAGACAAAATCAGATTACTAATTTCTATTTATACATGTTGAAAAATACATGTTAGAAATATTTATTGAGCTTTAGTAAGAATTTCAACGTATGTTTGAAGATTTAATTTGGAATTCAGCTGCATGTGTTACCATTTTGAACAAAATGGCAAAATAACAAATTAATTGAAACTATTTGTGATGTTATTTATCATTAATTATTTTTGATTTTTTTTTTTTTTTTTTTTTTTTTGCTTGGGCTTTAATAAATTTTTTCCTTGAAGCGTGCAAAATTAAAGTAACAACAGAAATAATTATTTGCTTCAAGTAACTAGGTAAAAACAGTTTTATAAAAATGATTTTTTTAAATTATTTTTTCGTCTAAATTGAAATTTACTAACTTAAATATTTAAAATGAAACGCATTTTTGCATTTATTAAAAATAATTAGACTTGAATTTGAAATATCACTTTAATAAAACAATAAAAATATACTTTTGTAAATTAATTGTACAATATTTAATATTTTATAATCTTATCAAGGCAAATTATAAAATTACTAAATACCGATTTAAATCAAATTGCTCATAATTAGAAGATTTCAAAATAATTTTATTAAATATTTAAAAATAAATTCTCACTTATAATAAATTGTATTCTAAAATCATTTATAAAAAATTCATTCTCAGTATTCAGTATTTCTAAAAATTAAAGATTTTTTTTTTTTTTTTTTGCCTTAGAATTCTTACTTTTATAAATTTGGAAATTGGAATGAAAAATTATTTATTAAATTTAATTTATTTAAATATAGCATATTAAATTAATTTTTTTTTGTTATTGATTAAAAAACTGACATTTAACGTAAGTTAAGAAAAAAAGGGCTTAAATTGTGTATCTCCGAATACCGCTTTAATATGTTAGTGCTTTCGAATGCAAACGCACACTATCTGCAGAATTTAAATTCTCGCAGCCATTTTGTTATATTTAGAGAAATTTTTTTCGATAATATTTCAAAAAAACTTTTTCAAACGATAATTTTAAAAAAGTTTCATTCAACCGTACTTGAAAAAAATTAACAAATTTTAAGAATGCCGGCTTAGTAAATTCTTAATAAACCTGCATTTTCTTCTTTGAGGCAATATTTTGTATTTTGAGATAAAATTTAAAATTAACGTTTTCTTTGTTTGTCAGGTACCGACTGGACTGAAATGGACTGATGGCTGGATACGGATTGGATGAAGCTTGGAAATTTCTCTCCTAAATTCTGTTTTCCCGTTCTCTGCCCAACTTTCTACTGTCCCATCTCTGAACTGTCGACTTTTACTTGTGAATAAATTCAAAAAAATTGCCCAACCTTTTGTTTGTGTCAATTATTTATTCTCAATTTTTATTTATTCTGAAAAAGACCTGATAAATTCTTTGGAGATTATTCTTCAAGCCTAAATCTAAGCTTTTCAGCTTGATGTTGTTTATTATATATTACCAATGACAGATTCTTACTATAGTATTTTTATTATTTATATTATCAAATGATTAATTTAATTTTTAAAATCATTTAGTTGCATCTGAAGTTTTATTTAATAGATTGAAATAAGTTATTTTTTAGGATTTATTGCAAACGTTTGATAAAAATCTGCAATGGGAAATCAAAAGTAAACCAGGAAATTAATTATCTACACTTTATAATGATTTCAGTAAAAAATTAGAATCACTTAAGCAATAGTTTTTATGGTATTTAGGTATATATTCTTATAATATTTACTCTAAAAAATATTAATTCTTAACACATTTTTTCATAAAACTATATGTTATATATATACAGTGAAATACTACAGAAGAACCAGCAAAATCGGAACATTTTCCAATGTGACAGAAAAATAAAATCTTAAAAAAAAGTTATAAAATGCTCGATTTAACAATGAATAATTTAACAGAGAGTCAAATTGCTAATTATTTAATTGTAGCAGATAATTCATAAAAATGTTTATAAGTGAATTTTGAACTTTTTAAAATTTAATTATTACATGAAACTTCAAAACAAAAGAAATCTGAATTTTGTACATTTTTCTAGAAAGATGAATGCATAATATCAGTGTACTATTTATTAAATATTCCATTTAGTACATCAAAATAAGTCTTAAGTCATAAAAATTGATAGAGATATATCCTTAAAAAAGCTAATAGATAAAAGAATTAAGCAAGGAAATTTTGAATGGTCAAATACTTCAAAAATTGGCTTTTGGACTATTGAAACAGCATTTTCCTTGGGTAAAAATATCCCTTGAAATAACGAAAATGACCGGTAAAATGTAAGAGCAAAGATACTTTTATACACGATAATATATCATCAAAGATAAAATATTTTCTTTAAAAGCAGATGAGGCAACATTTTCCGAAAAAAATCGGATAGAAAATGAAACTAAAATCCTCAAAAAACTTCAAAATAAAAATTATAGCTTGATTTACTTCTAATTATACAAAAGATTTTAAGACTGTCTCAGGGTTTTAGTTTTTAGACTTATTTAACTTGAGAATGCCTTAAACTTTTAATTTTTAATTATATTTATGTCCCATTTTAAAGTTACAGGAGTTTTTTTAGGATAGACTTAACATTTTGTACTCAATTAGATAAAGAGGATGGCATAATATTGCCGCATTGAAAACAGGCAGTCGACTCTCCATGGCCGAATGGTCATAGCACTGGTCTCTTAATCAAGAGATTGTGAGTGCGAATCCCGCTAGTGACAATGCGATTCACAGTTTGTGTAAATATTTAATTCCTTGATTTTATGTTTCTCTTTATTTCATGTTCCAGAAGATTCTGGACATTTCTTTAGTTTACCAGACAAGTGTTCTGGACTTTTCTTACTGTCTCCAGAAAAGTATTCTGGAACTTTCCTTGCTAGTATAAAAGCAGAAGATGTGTCAGTCACTGTGTTCTCAGTTCGGAATTGAGTTAATAAATTGGTTTAGCTCTACTTCTATTTGTGTGGTCATTGAGTTCCACACTAAAGAACCTATGTGACAATATTTTATTAGCTGTGCCAGCATCTTACTTTCCAGATTTCCTCGTTATATCAACAACAAGTAGAGATGAGCCTAAAAATTAAAGAGTAATGTCAGATAGCAAGGATTTGTTCAGGTACTATAGCATACTATTACGCTTCAAAAGATATTATAGTGCAGATACTGTATCCTATTTTTATGCTTCAAAACATATTATAGTGCAGGTACTATATTCTACTTTTATGCTTCAAAGCATATTATAGTGCAGGTACTACACTTCAAAATGTTAACTTTTTAGATTTTTCAATTTAAATATCTTTTTAATTCTTTTTTTTATTTTAAAATTGCTCACAAAGCACAGTGTATATTTCACAAAGTTGAGTCTTGAAGCCACACTCATGTGATTTTCAAAATCAAGACTGTCATTTCATCAAAGAAGTTCTATCTTTTATCTTATTCTAAGAAATAAGCTCTTTTTTAAAATGTTCGACTTGAAATCGTACTTCCATCTCTGAATAATTAAGAGATCGTTGCTAATAAAAATTTATATATTAAACAAATCTTTTTGAATAATTTAGAAAGATTATGCGATTAAGAGAAGAAAAATTTGCAAATACAAACTGCATTTCTTTTTTTATTTGTAAATTTAGACGCAAAAATTCTTTCATTTTCTTTACTTTTGATTTCTACATATGCAAAACAAACACTTCTCATTATATTTTTCTTTTTGCCAATACAAGAGACGCTTCTCTTCTGTAGAGCGAATAAATATTGCATATTATACTATATAGTAAGTGAGATAAATCCGGATTCCAAAGTATATTAATATCCTAAAAACGTAAAACATGAAATAACTTAGTTGGAATTAATATTTTACTGATAATCCTTGTTATAAATTTAGAAAATTCGTAATCAATAATTTATATAAAATATTTTTATGAAAATATTGAAATCATTTTTGAAGACCAGTGATTCTCCAGGAAAATTGAATCACTTAGATATGACTTCATGTTTTCATTCTCTTAAATTGTCAGGCATTAAAGTCGTGCTATTTTAACTATCTTTCATTTCCTCTGATTATTTTATATATTGAAAATTCCAGTGGAAACCAATTTCATGACATCGTAGTGCTGTTGAAAACATAAATGTGCACTTCATCTATCCTCTAAATTTTGCGGTATTGTAACTCCATTTTTTTTATTATTTGTCTTGTACACTGCAGAAATCTGTAAGAAATTAGGCAAAAAAAAATTAAATTGTCAAAATTCAGGAAAATTTAAACGGCCATTAAATTGATATTATAAAAAATTAAAATTTTGAAATAGTAAAAAATTTATTTGCACAATAATTTTTAAAAAAAATTGCTCCAAAAAAACGCAATTATTGAACAAAATATATTGCTTAATTTTTAATTAATTAAAATTTCAAAATAAATACCGCTCTGAGAAGAACATTTTTACCTTTCAAGTTACATATATTCTAAATTTCGTAAGTATGGGCCGAATAGTTTGGTCTGTAGAGCGACTACAGAAACACACACACGCAAACACAAATATATACACATACTCACACGCACGCACGCACACACACACACACACATTCATTTTATTATTAGTAGAGATAGAGATTTCGAAAAATGTTCCATTTATGATATAATTTTTTTAAAATGAAAATACATAACGGATGACATAAAAAAAAATAAAAAAAAACTGGGAAATTTTGTTATTTTTCTGCATTTGTATTTTTGATCATTTAAGCAAGTTAAATTGAAATTCTATTGCCATGGAAAAGTTTTAGATTTTGGACAAATGTGTTAAGCTGAAATCGTGTGATTCAAATACAGAGTAAATAGAGAAATAAATTCCAGCAAATAATGCAATCATGATCATTTCGCAATTAAATTAAAATTGGGGGTTTTGTTTGGAAAAATTTCTGAAATATTTTTAGTGATATTTTAAATGAACTCATGAACTAGAATTGGCTTGAATTTAAATCCAAATGGCTTTTCAAGTTGAAATGCGTTGAATATCTTTATTTAACATTTTAATGTTAATATGAGTTATTTAGTTTGATTCAAATCGTTTTCTCATATTTTCATTTTTTTAAGTGACAATGTTCTTACTTATGGTAATATATATGTTATATATAATAATTGCATATAAAGGGAGTATTTTGAACATTGCTTTTCTTTTCTTGTAGTAAATGTTAAGAATTATAAGAAATTATATTTCTTGAAAATTTGGTACAGTAGACGCCAACTTATGTTATTTAATGAAGATCTCATCACATATCTATACTTATATAAAGCTCAATGTGTGTGTGTGTGTGTGTTGGTGCTCTACATGCCAGACCGTTTGACCTACAGCTACCAAATTTGGTACATGTATACCTTGGAGGTCGGGAATGTGCACCTGGGGTCCCTTTTTTAAAATTTTCAATTAGAATTTTAACTATTAATTAAAAACTAACTTTCCCGCCAAAAAATTTTTTCATGTTCCCCAGCACCAAAGGAATAAGGCTTCAGTCTCTTTTTTTTCCAACAGTAATGAGGCTAAGCTTAACATTTTTCAACCGATTATTTCAAACGATTCTGTTTATTTCCTTAATGTTTGATGCATTTAAAATTAAAAATTGTTAATTAATCGATCTTTCAGATTCATTCTGAAGTACTTCTGAATTAAAATAAAACAGAATAAATGAAATTATAAATTTGTAATCTGCATAGCGTTACCCCAAGTGGCGTAGAAAAATTCACGCATTTGCGTTACCGTAACTGGCGTTGAAAATTTACGCATGCGCATTGTGTTCTGATTGTTGACAACGAATACGGACGTTTTGAAGGCTTAACCTGTTTTCGACCGATTATTTTAAACGATTCTGTTTATTTTCTTAGAGTTTCATGCATTTAAAACTAAACATTGTTAAATAATTCATCTGTTCATAATGAATCTGAGAAAATTTTGTTGACAAATTCTTGAGATATTACATAAATTAAGAAAAATATTCTTTAGTGCCAATAAGGTTTAGTTTAAATACTCAGCGACTCTGTTTTCAGTACTCATATTTAAAAAAAATGCTTCGTTTCAGTAAAAAATTTCCTTATATTAAATGCAATTTAACCCTTTCCCCTTTAGAGAGATACATATTACATTATGGTTGAAGGCCTTTATAATATTATGAATGAATTATATAACTATCAAAATTTTTAGCTTTAAAATATTTTGATGAAGAAGCTATTAAAATAGGAGTTACATAAAATATTGAAATATTGAAATTTTAACAAGCATTAAAATTGGTGAACCGGCTGGTTGCCAAAGGCGGCTAGTGTATTAATAAATCAATCGATACTTACTCTAATCGAGTAGTGACTCTAAAAAAATAATATTATTGATGAAAATACACGTCTTTGAATGCATATGTTGTTACTAATATTTTGCTTGCTGGTAAGCCTAAAGTTCCCAAGTAGATAAAGTTATAGATTTCATCTATACTAATAATAAAACTGTGCATGCATGCATTTACTTCCTACAGACCACCAGACAGCTTGACCAAGAACTATCAAACTTGGTATTTTGAAGGGTATAAATATGCACCTTGGAACGGTTTTCATGAAATTTTAATTAGAATTTAAATTAATTAAACAATAAACAGAATTTTGAGGATTTCCAACGATAATTTCCAAAAACGAACTTGCACAAAAATGATTTTTGCACCATTTCAGAGGTAAAAAAATGGTCTGTCTAATCATTCTAATTTAATAGTTAAGCAAAATTTTCTTACATTTTGGAATTTTTTTTTTTAAATATACTTTTTGTCTAATTTCTAAAATAGATTACATAGTTCCTCTAAGAGTCATCCGTTTTGATTGTTTCAGGAAATTTTTAATTGCGTAAGTTTTTTTCCATTATTGAAATCAGAAAAAAAAAGTATTCAATATTTGATATATAAAAAACTGAAATACTGTCACGAGAGGTAAAAAATAAAATAGCTGGACATTTGCTTTCTTAAAACTTTACGATGGGTCTCTGTTAGAAAATTCCATGCACCCAATGCGTAGACATATATAAGACAATTATAATAACGCAGCTTTAATATCTGAGAATTTGAAGGAATCACGGACCTGATGTTATATCTAAACGAATGAACTAAACATTTATTTTATAAGAATAGCAGTATTAAAGTTAACTCTTTTTCTATGAATGAAAGCGTAGTTTTAAATTAATAAACTATTTATATAATTAATTGTTGCGAAACCGTAGTTAAAACGATCTTTCCATTTATGATGGGCTAATTAATTAAGTTTGTAAAGAAAATTGGAAAAATAAAACCTATCCAGTAATTTGGATTTCTATAGGATGAAATTATTTTGTATTTCACTTTTATTTCTATAGATAGCTCGTGGTATTTGCTAACCAATTTGAAGGAAAGCTATGCAATAACTTGGATTTCTACAGCATAGAAATCATTTACCCGTTTTATTTCTATAATATTACAGCGTTCACTTTACGTCCTCGAGGGAAGAGATTGAACAGCGCATGCGCTGCGTTAAAATAAACTTCATTACTACAAGAATTAATCATATAATTAATTGTCATGAAACATTCATCAAGCTTTTTCTGATGCTTCATATTATGTATAAGAAAAAATTTAAAGATAATCTATTCAGCAATTTGCACTTCTATAGCGTATCAAATTTAGCTTTTCAATTATATATATATAGAGATGGATTAAATTTTTTTTTAAAGTGTTATAAGTTATTTATTTATTTCTAGATTTTTTTTCTTTTACTTGAGAGCAAATGAATTGAATTCTCCTTTGATAAATCGGTAATGTACTCTTCAAAAGAATTGAATTATGTTCAAAAATATGGGAAGATCTATTTTGTTAATTAATTATTCACTTTATTTCGTTAATTTGATTTCACTTAAAGTATTTAAACTGATAAATTTCTTAAATTATGAGTTATTAAACTCAGTGGCCTGCTGTATTGAAAAAATTTGCGCCATTTTCTATCAAGGAAAGTATTTTTTAACCATCCAAATAATGAACAAACATATTTCATCGACGATATTTTGTCGAAAAAAAAAGAAAATATTTAGAGGCTTTGATTGACCTCAGTTTCGATAAATATTTCACTTGCAAAACTGATTAACTTTGGAGTAAAGCCTAACTTATCATTTTCATTTTTTAAAAAAAACTCTCGAGTCATTAAGAATTAAAATCTTAGTTTAAAAACAAATACCTCATCCTGTTTTAACTTATCCTAACCAAATTTTAGAGATTTGCTGCAAGAATGCGAGAAGATTGAATTCTAGATTAAAATTTTTCGTAAGGAGGCATATCCCATGGTATGTCTGAAATAAATCGAAGAAAACGACATGAAAATAAAATAAAAAATTGATAGTTGTTCTAGAAACGTTCATCAACATAACAACATTCAATCCAATCATCAGTTTTCAAAAACATTTGTAATCTACAATGACTTCCTTTCCAGGCAAAAAATCCACAGTATAATTAAATTTATAAGTGGAAATAGAGACCTATTCTCGCCTCCATAGCTCTCAACATCAAGTCTCCTACCAAAAAAGACTAAGGGAAAAAACAAGCACTGCAGTCTCCTGTCACACATTTCAATCAAACAGAGATTGTCTTCATTTCCATTTCTCAAATCATTTTCCATCTGATTTTTTTTAACTGCATCCTGATCTACTATATCATAAAAAATAAGTGAACACAGATTATATGTATATTTTTACAAATTTTATCTCTCAATCTGCATTATATTTCTAAGTTAATTACTACAAATTATATTTCTAAGTTGAAAAATTATGTAAACGGTCTCATCATAATATAATTTCTTATATAATTGTAAATTTTGTAAATAGTTATTTTTGTTTCGTTTTCCTACTGTAAATATTTTGTTAATTAAATAAAATTCCCGTAACATGTCTACCAAACCGTTCAGTGACCAGAATGGTCACGGATACGGGGGTATGAGACGGCGTTCTGTTCTGTAATCTACAATAAAGAAAATATAAGTACCATTTGGCGATTTCAGGGTAGTGTCATTGAATGCTTGAACTCAAAGTTCTTAACCTCCGGACGCAACATGTGAATAGAGTATTGGCAGGAAAATGAGATATGGGTATCAATATGCGACTACAAACTGATCTGTTCTTCACAAACTACTCTAATTTGAGACAGATTGAACTGTAATATTCTGCTTGATAATTTTTCTGTGATTTTAAAATTGGTTAAAATCTTTAGAAAACCATTCCTGAATCAAACCAGCCACTAAAAGCCAAATTTAAATTATTCTTTAGTAGAATCTCCGAAATTTTCACAATGGCTCTTTATAATACTCATATGAGAAAAAGTTCACTACTTTAACGAATATTGAAGTCAAACGTAATTTTTTTTTAAAATTTTAATAACTTGAATTTTTTGGTAACATTTGCCTAATTTCGTGCACTTGCTAGAATGACAAAATATCTATTTTAATTTCCAAATATAAACAGACAGGTAATTCAAACATAATATTTGTATTCCATAATTTAGAAAGAAAAAATATTTTAAATAAATACATTTTTTAATCTATTTTTCATAGAAAAATTTTGATATATTACTAATTAAAATAAAAAAAAATTAAACTCATTTTACATTAATTATTGTTAAAACGTCACAGATTTGAAAATTAGTAAATTAAGTCTTTTGTATAAATAAAAACCGTTATAATACATCCCCCAAATGGAAATTTGAAATATGACTTCTGTTCCGAAATGGTCCAGTTAAGGTGTACTAATAGAATAAAAGCAAAATGCATATTATTATAATATTAATTCTCGTTCTAAACTTATTTTTCTAATCCGTGTGCTCTCTATTTTGAGTTCAAAAAATAAATTTTTAGGATAATACCAGTCTGCAAATCGGATTACTAAAAAATGTTTTGAGCTTAGTGGACGAAATTTGGTATGCAATATTTACACCAAATTTGTAAATTTCTACGAAAAGTTGAGTGAAATCCATTCAGAGGAAATTATCTCTCTAGCTGACCGCACACAAGTGAAACAAACGTAAAGAGAAAGACAGATAAAATTAGTTATGTAAGTTTAGTATTTAGTATTAAAAAGTTGTATGGATTACAATATCCGATGTTGTATTTTATCTTGAACTTTAGTATTTAGTATGAAAGTAGATATATAGCAAATTTGGAACAATACTCAACAAGAAGTTGACTGTCTGTCGGTCTGTATTTTCGAAGGTATGCTGACGTAATAACACAAAATACAATAACTTACATAAATGAAAATTTTCATGTGATCTCATGACTTTATTCGAGTTCTGTATCATATTCTGGTTTCAATCGGTTAGAAAAAAGGCCTCCGAAATACATATTCCATTTTCTAACACTTGTCTATTAACCATATACCTTCGATTAATCGCAAAAAAATGTCAAAAATCACATCCTAATGATTCTTTCGAAAAAAATTGTATGCCTATGATACATAATTAATACTTTAATTAACAATAAGTATAAGTTTTCTTCATTATATTATAAAGCATACAAATTTAATATGTGAGATTCTGAATATAGAAGCAATCGTAGCATTCGCGACTTTGTCGGAAGTCCATATTTTATGTGGAGGAGAGACATAAAATTATAACATCTAAGAGACATAAGTAATGAAATTTCCGGAATAACGATATGCAGTGTGTGTTCAGTTCAGTTATATTAACGTCCCGTTTTTAAAGCAACACTAGGCTGTTTGGGGACGGATCTCGTAATTTTGAACCTCTGTCAGATGACGAGGACGGAACCTGGGCTGGCACCCCATCTCCAAATTTCCACACCATACCAGCAGGAGATATTCAATTTGTGAGTGATCCTTTAACAAATTGCTAACACTTTTGTTAAAAGTTTTATTTTTGAGTAAGAAAATCTCGCATATCAATTATAAGTAAATACAATACTGTGTGTAATTTTATAGAAATATTTCTTCCCTCTACTGAAGAAGAATAAGAATGTGAAGTCAAATGATAATAGATACTCAGAAGGAAATTCTCCTCTTGACTCTCTGGCATTCTAGAACAATGTAGCGAGTTTTGCAATTCAAATTGCAATAAGAGAACAAAGTATGGACTTCGAATTTTTTCGTTCGAAAGATTGAATACAAAAGTTATGACAGATCTGCAATTCTGATAACAAAACTATTCGCTTAGTTTCATTTATGTAATCTTTGGAAATTTGGACAAGGACTGAAAAATAGATTTCCTGTGAAAGGATGCATCAAAAATGTAAAAGAAATTTGCAAATATGATGAAAAGATCATGTATCAAATTTTTTGAATGCAGTTTGTGGCTTTTTTTTTTTAGTTATCTTGCTCACAGACCGACAGACAGACATAAATACCAAATAATGTTTTTTTTGCGCTTGTGGAAGTCTGGAACTTAAAGATTCTCTTATATTTCGATGTTCAGTTTTTTGACGATACTTTTTCTTTATGCGAAATGGGTTCACAGAGAATCTCACCAGACGAACAGATGAACTCAAAAATCGAAATAAAATCTTATATAAGAAAAGGAAAGGAAATTGAAATGTGTAAATTTAAATATATCCAAAAATAATTTTAAGAACGAGACTGTGGTTAATTCATGCACAACCTTTTAAGGTACTCCATAGTAAATTTCATTCCTTTAAATTTTTCATAGCACTTTGCTCAAATTTTTACAGATAAAAAAACATAATATTCTAAAACTTGAAATTTTAATTTCAGTTACTATGAAAACTAAGTTACAGATTTGTGTTACTCTTAATACATACAGTGAAAGTCAAAAGAAAGTAAACACCAACTTTTCATGTATAAAATGCTTTATTTCAAATGCATTATTGACTTATAATGTAAAACAAATACTTAAAATTAAATGTTCATTTAATTAGAATTTAACAGCTTATAAATGTTAAGCTAAAACAAAATACAAAAAGAAATAGCTCAATTTAAACAAATGTCTAGCCAACTTTCTGAGTCAAAAAAAAGTAAACAGATAACTCTGATAGCAAAATAGAATGAAAAAAATTAGCAATTAATACTTTGTTTGCTTTCCTTTAGATTTTATTACAGCTTTTAACCTTCTAGGCATAGATGCTACCAATTTTTTCGTCAGTTCGATCGGGATTTTCTGCCATTCTTCCAAGATAGTTTTTTTCAATTCTTCTTTATTTGAAACCGTTCTTTGGCGTACTTTTTTATCTAAATATGCCCATAAATGTTCAATGGGGTTGAGGTCTGGAGACTGCGGAGGATGGTCTAAAGTCTTGGGTGTCCGATATAGTAACCATTCTTTTACAATTTTAGATGTGTGTTTTGGATCGTTGTCATGCTGGAAGATCCAAGTTCGTGACAGTCCTAATTTCTCAACACTGGGGCCAACATTTTCTTTTAAAATATTTAAGTAGCCTATTTTATCCATCGTAGATTCGATAAATACCAAATTTCCGACCCCTGCTGCCGCCATACATCCCCAGACCATAATAGAGCCACCCCCATGTTTAATTGTTTTAACTGTACATTTATCATCAAATTCTTCGTTTTTCGATCGCCATATTTTCGACTGCTTTTTAGGGGCCAAAATTTCAAATTTTTTTTCATCACTAAATAAAATATTATTCCAAAAATTTAAATCATTTTTTTCGTACTTCCTAGCAAAATTCAGGCGCTTATTTTGATTTGTTTTCGATATGAATGGCTTTTTACGCGGTATCCTACCATGTAACCCATGATCATTAAGAGTTCTTCTTATAGTACTTGCGCTTACTGATTTTCCTGATGTCTGAGATACATTTTGCGCTATCTTTACAGCACTTTCAGCTGGATTTTGTTTTATCTCTCGTACTACAGTTCTAACTTCTGCATCAGTAAGTCTTCTTGGTCTTCCTGTTCTTTCAAAATCCTTAATCTGCTTATACTTCGTATATTTGTCAATGACTTTTTTGACCGTGCAATGATTCCTTTGGACAATTTGTCCTATTTCACGTAATGATTTTCCGTTTTTCTTCAAATTTATTATTATTTTTCTCGTTTCTAGTGATGTTTGTTTCCCCATATCCAGTTTTCTAAAAATGTTCCAGAAAATTTCAGAAATTAACAGAAGAGCGAAATGTACATCAAGAATTCACTTTTGTTTAAGATTCTGTGAAAAAAAAGTGGTGGCACTTACAAAATTGATAACGTTATAGTGAAAGACTTGTCAGTGTTTACTTTTTTTTGACGCTCAAAAATGGGTGTATTTTTTGATTAAGCGGCTTATTTCTTCTTGTAATTACAATTTGTTTAATATTTATAACGATTTAAATATTTTAATATTAATTATTTAACTATGCAATATTAATTTATGTTACAAGTCAATAATATATTTGCTATATATTGTTTCACACATGAAAAATTAGTGTTTACTTTTTTTTGACTCGCACTGTATAAGCAAACGTACAAAGTAAATAATAAGTTTATTTATTTATGTCTTTGACCTATAATAAGAATAGATCAACTGATATTGATAAGTTGATGATCAATGAACGAATATTCTTAAATTCTACTTTGGGAAACTTTGATGGCTCAGACATCTGGACAGTTGCATGGGAACAGTGGAATGCTAAATCGTTCATCCACAACCACTTTACGGAACACCAATTAAGTGAAGACGCTTCATACCATTCCACTTTTTTTTGTTCATCCATTTAGGCTGGGGTTTATTAATTATTCCATTTCAGCGTCTCTTAAGTCAATTTATAAGATGCCTTTACAGAACACGTCGCGAGATCCCTTCTCCAATTTCTCCGTACCCACTTACATCATCCACTAATCCATTTATCATTCCGAACTGGCAATAGAAATGAGGGCCGGTTGGATATTCAACCTTCCATTTCACAGCATGCCAACTGTGGCAGATTTTCATATTGATGATCAAGTTTGATCAGTTCATTGGCGTAGCTTGGATCTATTATTCAAGCTCTGTTTTATCTAATAGACCTGGTATAGACACCTTCAGTAAGAAGGACACCCATTTATTGAAGTGAAAGTAATCCAATCCCATTCTATCGTTATATCGGTAGAATCCGGGTTTCCCCCCCCCTCCCAGAATTCGTGATACTCCTTCCCCCCGATATTAAACAATTACAATTCTGAACACTTTTTCAACTGACTATGCTCCTTATCTTCCTAATATGCTTATTACATATAGCATCATTTTGTTGATGATAATGAAGTCGTGTCCGCGTTACCACGGAAAGAGGATGCTGTAGCTTCTGAGGGTAAAGACCCCTGAGCACCCGAGGGCAGAAGACTGACTTCTGGCTCATATGAAGATGAAACTCACACATTCGCTTGCACAACCCCTTTTCACAGGGGGGCACATTCACACACCTCACAGATAGAACACAGATGGAGAACAACCAGGCCCGAACCGGGATTCGAACCCAGGGCGCCCAGATCACGGAGATGATGCGCTACCCCTATGCAAAGTCACCGGCGTATAGTCTTGTTATCCTATACTAATATCTGAAAATAAATAGATGTTTATAAATTGCATGAAATTATAAAAATTCATCTTTATGATTTTGAAATATTATAAATTAACTTGTACGATAAACAATTTATTAATCTGATGTTATAATTTATTATACAAGATTAGTACATTCTATACCTTCGTTTTACTTCTTAACAAGTGGTTGTGTTCTGCCCTCGGAATAAGAAAATATAAAAATGAAATTTAATATTTAGTTTTGACATCAAAATAGAATATCTGTGTCAAATTTTGTATGCCTAATGTCAAGCAGAAAATATCAAAATGAATTTTAGCATAAAAAGAATCATTAAGTAGACACAATAAAGACACCCCCCCCTTGCCATAACATCCGGGGAGAGCTGAATGATCTTAATTATCATGGCAGCATTCTATAGCTGAGCTCTAATGACTGCTACCGTCTACGGTCAATACATTCCGTAGGAGTTATGTCTCATCGTCGATATAAAAATGGCAAGTTCTTTATCATTATTTTAGTCTGAAGGCAAATTAGAACCTACTATCAGAGTCACTAAGTAACTATGTGAGAGCCAAGTTCCAAATTCCATTCCTTTGATTTCATTGCGTCTTCAAATTATTGTATTTACAATCAGACAAACATGATTTAAAAAAAAAATTGACACATAAAGCTCTAAAATTTAGAGATTCGTTATTACTACAAGATTCGATTATTTCGACTGTTACAATTCTTTATTTTGATGCATTTCATATACAGAAATATAATAAAAATGTTTTATACAGAGTAAAGCGATAAAAATAGAAAATTTGCAACTCACAAGATTCTAAAGTACTACTTTCATTATAAAATTGCAGAAATGAACATTGTATAATTACATATTATAAAATTGGAGAACATTCGTTACGTTTGTTTAGATTTTGAAATATTATTTCTAAAAAAATTTTTAAAGGTCAATAAAATATGATTTGTATCGACTTACATAACTCACAGTTTGAAATTGTGCGGTTAATTCAATAAGGTAATATAAATAATATTTATGTTAAAATTAATATTGCATCTTCTTGTTCATTATTAAAACCATGTTAATTATAAAATTATTATAATTTAATAAATTCTCAAATTTTAGTTAAATTCCTTGTATTATATAAATTAAATATAATAAATGTTCAAATTTTTAATACAAGAAAAATTAGGAGGAAAATAAAGCATTTATAATTATTTTTCTCCTATATTTGATAAGTAAATATTTCTCTAATTTTTGAGATTCCTTATTCAAATCATGCTAGTTGTAAAATAATATAAATTCAATAAATTTCAGATTTTAATGAATTTTCCAACATTAATTAAATTTATCCTTAAATAAATTAAATTTAATAAATTTTCAAATTTTTAATAAAGGAAATTAGGGAAAAATAAAGTATTTTTAATTGGTAAAATTAAAAATATTGTATTTTTTTATTAAAAATATTAAATTAATAAAAAATATAAAATAGTAAAAAGTAAATTTCAATAAAAAATATAAAATAGGAAAAAGTAAATTTCAATTAAAAAATATTAAATTAATAAGAAATAGGAAATAGGAAAAATAAATTGCTATTTAAAAATTTTTTCTCCAATATTAAGTAAAACTAGTAAAATTAGTATAGCTTTTTCTGACGATATCGTACCATAAAAGTTTGCGTAGTTATAATATAAAAGAATGCTAACTTATGCAAACATCGTTAAATTTTATATTCCAAGTAAATCTCTCTAAATAACCATGAGTCATGGCGTCTGAAATACAATAAAGGTTTAATGAGAGATCATATTAAAAATTCCTCTTCCACGGAAAACTTCAAACCTGAAACAGCTCATTCCATCACAATTATTCATATACGAGAAACATGTAACTTTCCGCTGTAAAAGCAGCTCCATAAAACTCAAAGACAATTCTCCTCCAAGTGTGTAGGTCAAATAACCCGTAGCACTCCAAGCGAGGCATTTCCGCATAAATTACCGCGAAGAGCCCGTCATTCCCTCGTATTTTTTTCGGAAATATGTATATCACCTTCTCATATTGTACGGTGGAAACTCTCCAGAAAGACAATGGCTGACGAGACTTTATCATCCAGCTCAAGGGATCATCGCGCGCGTCTCTGACGCGAGCGTTATTTATTTCAAGGATTTCGAACCAAATTTAGCGAAAATTGCCTGTTTTGTACCTTTTTGCAAACTGAATGGGAATAACACTCTTATTCTTTCCGCATTCTTCAGTTACTTCTGGATATTGGTAGCCTTGAAATGCTTGTGTAGAGGCCCAGAGCTAGCGTTAAGGCTCCATCCTATAAAAGACATCGACATGAAGCTCTGGGTATCAGAAGCGTCTTCTGTTCCAGAAGTGAGAAGAACCCTTACCAAGAGCAACATGCAGAGCTTGGTAAGTTTTTTTTTATATATATATTTTCAAGACAAGGTTTAGTCTTTAGTTTAGTTTAATTATATTAACGCCCCGTTCTAAAGCAACACTAAGACTATTTTGGGACGGACATAGTAATTTTGAACAGCGGTCAGATGACGAGGACGACACCTGAATTGGCACCCCATCTTTAAAATTCCACACCACACTAGCTGAAGGACATTTGGCCCCGACGGATTTAACGTGCATCAGAACAATTTACACGACGGTTCTTTGGTGAAATTGGCTTTCGAACCTGAAGCCCCTCGGTTCCGAAGCCAAGACCTTACCACTATGCCACCGCGGCCTTTTAAATCCAGGATCTTGTATTTTAGTAGCTAAACTCAAACATGAGATTTTTTTAAGTGTCGTTTTATAGTCTTTTAAAATTGTAAATATTTAAAGATAACACTGTTTGCAAATTGGTGATCTGTAAGTAATATATTACCTGCTGCAAAGATACTTAAAACACTTGATAAAGAAAACTGTTGGATGTAGAACTATCAATTCCGATTTGCAATTACTGTTTTAGTAATTGGTATTATCTTAGAACGCTTTGGTAAAATTTTATAAAAAGTATTATTTAGCTTAAAACCGATCAAAATTTCATAATTTTTCCTCAATAATTTTGGAGCATATAATTCTACAGAAATCCATTTTTTTTTTACCCCAGTTTAAAATTAAAAAATTACTTTTCAGTTATATTATTTTTATTTCCATAGAACGTTTTTTTTCTTTTAATGATTTTTTTTAAATTAAATGTAAGCATAATATATCAAATCACTTTTTTATTATTGCAATGAAATTCATATTAATTTTATTGTTTCATTAAATCTACCACTTGCATTATTTTGTCAATGTAAAATCTAAGAAAAAAATCCTGCTCTTGGAATATCAGTTAAAATGTCGATTTTCCCTTTTCATTTTTATTAGCATGCGAATATATTTTGGCTGAAAATCATTTTTTACTCTGCGTAATGTAAAAATAACGATTGCAAGGGCTGTTACAATCAAGCCAGAAGATTACAGAAACAAATGAATCAAACTGAAACATCCTCATGCTATAATGTTTCATATAAGAGATTTGAATTTCTCTACCTTTTTTACAGTTTATATATTTTTTCTGCTACTAAGCATTTCTTTTTCTTATATATAAAATATAGAAAATAAAATTTTGCCATCTTCAAGCGGTTAGACTCGGCATTTTCATGAATCACCGTGCTTTAAACTTCTATGAAAGCAAAAATTCTTTTTTCCGTTGAATCCGTTTGTATGAACATTCTGTTTTTATAAAGCGAGAGGTCTTGGAGGAATGGACTTCTCAATTTTGAACTGTGGTCAGATGAGGTGAAAAGCATCTGAACCTGCACAACTTTTCCAAAATTCTGCTTCATTCTACCGACTTCACGTACACATCTTGAAATCAGATTTAACGTGAATTAGGGCTATATGAAAATCTGATGTCTAATATATTCGAGTTTCCATGAATTCGAAACCGAAACCATACAATCTGACCTCGATGAACCAAACTGGATCTGAAATCAGTTCAATCTTAATGAATATGTCACTGTGAGGATGATAAATGAAATAAAATTTTGAATCTGGTCTTTATCCCATAATTGTTAATTTCAAAGAAATTCATCAAGATTATTTTTTTTTTATTTATTCGCGCATATGAATCAACGATGACAAAAGACCAGACGCGACTTTTTTAAATGTCTTGCTCATGGAAAATTTTAAAAAGACAATATAGACACTTCAAAGATATTAGAAATGCGGTTTCTATAACAAGAATTATATTTATATCCAAATTAAATTCAACAAATGTAGTCACAGTTTGAAATATGTTCATTGGAACCAAGTATTCTTTAAAAAATATTTTAAGCCTTTATTGAGCTTCATAATAAACTAGGCACCTTTGGCAACTTGTTAATTCCTTGAGAATGTTAATTGTGCTTCATTTCATTTAAATCTCTTACGCATAATTTCATGCATGATTACTTCAAACCGTGATAGACATTAAAGCCACGTTATTTTAATAGCCTTACACCTGTTTAATTTACTGTATACATGAACCTTCTTAATTGGGCCAAGTCCTGTGTACAATAATGTCATTAATATCAAGTATCATTGTATTCCATTTCGAATTGCATATTAATTAAAAAATATAGCATTCGGATTTCGAATATTAATTTAATAAATATAGAACTTTCTTTGGAAACATCATCTAAAAAAACGGTATTTTAACTTGAACACAAAAATTTAAACAGCATGTTCCCTTCTTTCTTTCTAGTTCGTTTTCCTTCTGTTGGCTGCAGTTTTGGCCTGTGCTTTAGCCCAGTACTGGCCTTATGCTGCCTTGCCATATCGTGCTGCTGTTGCTCCCTATGTTGCCAGGTATCCTTACGTCGGAGGATTGTATGCAGGCGGATACTGGCCTTATGGCTATGGCTACACTGCTGCCTGGGGCTATAAATGAGAAGATACAGCATCGACAAATGGCAGTAAGTTTCTGCATTTAAGTCTCATATTAACTTGAATTTACTTTCATTTAACTTTACTTGTTTCATATTCATAAAAATGAAAATCTGTATTTGTTTTGTTTTTTCACTCGTTCTTGGTATTTTATACTCTTGAACTTTTGAATAATTATGTATTGTTAGTGATAGTTTAATTAATATTTTCAGAACTTAATTATCAATTAATAGATTATTTTTATTAAAAATTATATTCAATATGAAAGGCTCCATCTGGCTACTCAAGTAAATTTTAAAGTAAAGTTCAAAAAGCACTGATTAAAAAATTCGATTATATTTACAGTAAAACAGTAAAAGATAATTTCACAATTTTTGTAATATTATTCATAATTTTCCTGAAATATAGTGAAGATAAAAAAAATAGAAAACGATAGAAATTAAAAGTTTTAAAAATTCACTTTTATGAATGTATTAAAAAATATCATTTTATTTTCAGCACAATTCTAAGATGTTTTTATTTTTATTTTTATTAAGCTGCTATATGGTAATCTAAGTTTAAAAATTATAATAATTCGTTTAGCTATTAATAAATAATTTAATTTATTCTCTTAGTTTAGTAGCCAGATTTTTTTATTTTGAGTTCAAATTTATTTCTGGGAATTTTGTAAATTAAAGTGAGCAATAGAATTTATGTTATGGGTATTTCTTATATAGGAATTCATTCCTTAAGACCCTCGCAATTTAAATTTCAGAGCATGTTACAAAACGCTTATAACATGTAAATTGATATAGTTGCCAAATGAATTAGTTTCAAATTATTTAAAATGATATCTTCTATAAAATATTTAACATATTCTAAGCAATCTTTTTGTAATTTTAATTTAATTTAATCACTTCTAAATTAAGACTTGCTGCATGGAAGTGATTTGTTATATTTTCATAAAAAAAGAAATAATATTTGAATTTGTACTGAAATAATTTGAAACAAGAAATAATGTAATGAATTTGCTCACACATTTCACATTTTAGAATTCTAAATACCATTCGAAAATTAAACATAATTTTTGGAAAAAAATATCAATGATTCATTAGGAAATCCTCATTAAGATCTTCTAGTATAAAAAAATATGTTTTTTTTAAAAAGCATTGTTTTTGCATACTTAAATAACTGTTCCAAATTTTCTTATATCATTATCGATACTAATAATTTTTCATATTTGAAGACTCGCATGGAATTCCAAAAGGAAAAAAAAAAGAAAATTATTCTAAGGTATCTTCTAAAAGGGTTTTTAAAAAAATTACTTGAATATCGTAAAGGAGAAAAAGAAATTGTATAGAATAAAATACCTAACTGTAACTGTCTATAGTTTTTCTTACAAATCAATGTACACAGTTTTATAGAAATGAAGTCGACTTTTCAGATTATCGACAGAAGAATTCGATAGTGTTGATATTGTCGATTTAACAGAGTTATGTAAATTTTAATTGTAGTAATGTTTTAAAGAAAAGATTCGAAACTATATGTAGCATTCTGGCTTTTGTAAGTTTGAAACTTTAGACCATAATTATGAAGTTATCCCTATTTTTTTTTCAAGCAATGCTAGCTATAGTAGCAGGATTTAATTATTCACAATATTATGAAAACAGAAATATTCAGATTAGTCATGGAGGCTACGAGATAAAAAGATAGGATGTCTCATCAAAATAATAGAAAATTTGAAACATTGTAATCTTGCTCGGCTCCAAGTTCTCTGTCGATCTTGGGTAACGGCGCGTTTGCACAATAGGTACCCCAAACCATATTTTCAACAGGAAGGAGCTCATATTCAGAAAATGTTCGGATAATAAGTATTTGGGTCTAAACCGTGAATGCTTATCTATGATAAATATCGATAAAATTGTTGTTGTTGCTCAGGTAAAGATTCTTTTTCATTTTAACGGCTGCCTAATAGGTAAAATGCAGATTGTCTAGTTAGATAGCTTGCAGCTTTTCTGATTAATTTACTAATGAGAGAAATAAAGAAATTTCCACTTTGTAATTAATAGTTTATCTGCAAAATTAGCTACTGAATCTGCACAGTATCTGACTTCCGCACTTTTGCGGTAACATGAATATGGATTTTTTTTTCTTTATGAAACTTAATGGAGTAAGGAATATTTAAAATAGTTAAAAAAATTAATATCATCTGTCCAAGTCTCAACTCATGATTACTGGATGAAAATTTTATCTCTGTGGATTTAGCATGTCTTGAGGCTCATTAATATGGGCATCATTTATTGGATCCATGTCTCGACATTTTCATCGTTAGATTTTGAATATGAAGTTTTGTTTTGTTTCTTTATAAATTGTACTGCAATCCTAATTGATTATAATTGATCATTTACTTTTTTATTATCAAATGCATGTATGAGATTTCGATTACGATATTATTATTTGCTTCTACGATTGTTATCGAAATTATCAGTGCTGCTAACTATCATTAGTAAAGATTACTTAGAATACTAACAAGAAGTAAAAAAATTCTATACTGATCTGTGATACATTTTATTAATAAACTATAAATACATGAAAAAAATTTAAAGAACAATTTTTATCATCATTAGTAACTTTAAATGCAAAAGATAATTTTACAATTCTTATTGCCATTGCTGAGTATAAATTCAAAAGAAAATTCAATCTACTAAATGCAAACGATTTTAGAAAAAAAATTATTTTAATTATTTGTTTCATTAACATCTGTATCGTTTGTGAAAAATAAATCTTTTGTTTTTTCAGATGGACTACGGAGTTTGGAACAACTGGAATCATTTTCATCGAAAGAATTATTTTTGTAATATTCTTCAAGTAACTTATGTGGAATGAGATTCAATGTCGCTTTGTTTCTATTTCCATCGTTTCATTCGAAAATAAAATTTGCACAACAAATTTCTAATGTTTTGCTTCAGTTCTTTTATTAATAACTTTTGTTACTTTTTTAAATAATATTAATATATAATTTATTATTTTCTTCAAAATTTTCCATGGATATTTATTAATAGGAAAGAACCAAACAGATTTCAGTTAAAATGGCTACGTGGTTATATTAGGACAGTATTGGATAAAACGAAAATTAAAAAGATTTATGCAAATGCAGTCACACTAAATTCATTTGTTTGAAGTTATTTATTTATATGTGACGATAAAGTTTTAAAATTTATAAGATAAATATTAAATATGAAAATATTTATAAGCTAAATATTATCTGAAAATTGTGAAACATTAAATAAAAAAATGATCATGCAGAACACATGAAAAAACATTCAAACTCTACAGAACAGACTGCCTGACAGAGATTAATCAAATTTTATACATAGTTATTTTATTTCTTGGGTTGATATTTTAACATTTTCACTTAATTAATTTAAAGAACGAACCACTTTCCCATTTGAGAAATTAAATCTTTTTAAGCTTCAAGCAATAAAAAAAACAAGTTTAATCATATTTTTTCAGGTCATGAATGAAATATTTTACGTTTTTAAAAATATGTGTGTCTTCTAAATCAGATTCTATGGTCAATTTCTTAAATGCATTTAATAATAATACAATGCCAAGCAATGTTTGGCAATTTTTTGCTTAGTCATAATACATATCATAATCTCACTTACCAATGAAGAACCAAATAGCTAGAAAAAGTCGTACTATTTTAGAAATATTATGAATTTTGCATTTCTTTAATTCAATTTATGATAATGACTTAAGTAGTCCTGCTTTGTTTTTTTTTAAATTTATTTATTTAATTATTGTTATGAATCCTTGAAGAATTTTTAAAAAAATCGTTTTGACCATCTTTCAATTCTTTTAAGCCAACAATTTAAAAAATTTTAATGGCAGCTATTTTAAATAATTGAGAAAAATGCGTGTGTAACTTATCTTTTGAACGCCACTGTAAAACTGAACTGAACTCAATTTAATCAAAACTGTTCAATTTGAACAAAAGCATTATATTTAATTTTTTAGTAATGTGTGTTAGACTTAGAAATTATTTAAGTAAATAAAAGTGGAAGCCAAACTGAAAGTGTTCTAAAATATTTATTTTTTACAAATAGTGTACATAATATACACACCATGTGTGCTTTTACTAAAAAAAAATAACAGTTTATTCTAAAATTCTATTGAAATAACTAGTCAGGTAGTGATGAACTTCATTTTAGATGGCGCTGGTCTTTTTCTCTTAACTTTCAAGGAAAACAATAAAACCTGTTAGAAGAAAGAGAGAAACACAAAAAATAAACAATATTGAATAAATATGTCATTTTTCAAATATGGCAAAACTATATAAATTAAATGGCTTTGATTCACTCTGTTGCACACTCCAACTTGAAATGTGCTTCACCAATTTTTATAGTATACATTCTGTGTCTTAGTATTTAATTTATTAATCTAAATTAAATTGAATGTAATTTATATTAATTTTAAAATGTAAATGGTAACTTGGTTTAGCATTATGTGGTACTGAATTGAAATTATTCATTTTCTAAATAAAAGAAATCTGTTGGATTACACTAAAGCTTTAAAAACGTTTTCGCATTTAAGATTTCTTATTTGAAGTTTAAATCTGTGATTATTATGAAAAAAAAATCATTAATCAAATTGTGGCGTCATGCCGAAATTAGTTAAGGTATATAATAAGTCATTAACTAGCTGCAATGAAGAGGAAAATAAGTTAATAATATTACTTAAAATTCATAATTATAGTATATTATATTCATGACAAGGAACTTAAGGACATAATATTTGTTTATGAACAGTCAAGAATTTGAAAGCAAAAGCCCCTGCAAGAAATTTAGTCATCTAATCCCTACTAATAACAAAAAAGAACATGTGTGCCTAGGCGTTATACCATACAGGCTAATTGGCCAAGGGCTATAATATTAGGCATATATATACTTTGGTGGATGGAAAATGTGCACTTCGAGACGATTATTTTGAAATTTTAATCAGAATTTTAAATAATTAAATAATAAACAAAATTTTTTCCTTTTTCTGCGTTGACTTGCAAAAATATTAATGCACAAAAATAATTTTTACATCCTCTTGAAAGTTAAAGCATTATTCTTTTAATAATGCTACTTTAAGTACCATGTTGTTGTTTTTTTCCAGAAATTTGACAATTTTTAAAAAATAATTTTGCACATTTTTCAACTTTAGATTTCATTATTATTATAGGAGCTCAAACCGTTTTCTTTGTTTCTTCAAATATTTAATCGAATATTTTATTGTAATTTTCTTCCAATGTTAAAAGCAAGTGAAGAAAGATTATAATCAATATATGCGTAGTTTAAGTCAGGAAAACGAAAATAAAATTACAATGGCACAAATGATGGCACAAAATTAGAGCCGGATAGCTATGCTTTAATAGCACTGGCATGTCATGGAAATTAAATAATTACGTATTAAGGAGGTTCAGTTACACAATACACAACGTAGGTGCAATGTTAATAAAACAGCACGACTCTAGCAATTTAAAGTTTAAAATTATATTTAATTTCAAACTCAAATTTGTAAGGTAATTTCGTACAGAGTACATACTAAGTATAGAAGATTTAATTGTAATCAAACTTGGTCAACAATCAGGTCAACCAAGTCAACTAGTAATTAAAGGTATTAAAGGTATTTTTCTAAATTAGAAAATCCACTTGGAATTGTGACGTAACATGCAGTAAAAAAAACCTCTCTCTACTCTTTATTGTGAGTGTATTCTGTATCTAGTTATTAAAATTTGGAAGAACTTTTTCTTGATTTGATTTTTTTATTATGAACGTAACACATTAAAAATTTTGTATTCAAATTGGATTAAAAATATTTATAAAAAAATAAATTAAATCTCGACATAAATAATATTTGTCTAAGTTCTTGTTGAAAAACCCGTTGCTTATACGCTTTATTGAAAACTATTAACTAAGATTCAATGCAAAATATTTATGTCCTGCATAAATGGATTTATAAAATATGTACAATATTTTATATCTGTTGAAATTTTAAATTAAATGAATAAATTATTTTCAAAAATACAATGACCCCCTCCAACAATATTTTTGTTTGATTGTTATTTATAAACAATATCCAGTTCTTTAACGTGATATTTATAAAGTTAATAGTGTATTAACAGATAAAATTAACTTTACAGCTATCGTTTTATTAGTATATTCCAAATATTAGAGAAGCTAGCGGTTTGAAATTCTTTTCTATTAAAAAAATCATATTTACTTTCTATTCTCTTAAGTAAGTAGTAGTGCAAAATAATTCCGCTAGATTATCGATTATGACCTTCTGATTTGTAAAATTCAGTGCAACGACTAAAAAAGTATTCTATCAAATTTAAATAGTAAAATAAGTTGATTTTTAATAATAACTATTAAATAAAAATATTCAAATATCATTCATTTCAAACATTTTGTTTTAAAGCTATAAGTTGGATTATCACATTAATGGAGCACAGTTTAAAGAATTTTGAACAAATTAAACATTTACTTCTTTTTCGTGACAATCAAAATTTGCTTATCGAAAATAACTTATTGAAAAAGATTTTTTTTGTTGACATTTATCCAATCAATATAGCAACATTTAAATATTTCAATTACATAAACAAAAATTTTGATATCTAATTTGTTGTTCTTTTTTCTGTGTTGTACAAGGATATTTATTTTTACTTTTAAAATATTATAAATCAAAATTCGCAAAGCAAGCTTACTTTCATAAGATCCATATTGTCTGATATCTGTTTTTGAGCAATCTCTTTATCTATACGTAGTATAAAATGGAGTCTGCTGAAAGCGTCTGTATGTTTGAAAGAGGAAAACTCGAGAAATACTTAACTGATATTGATGATATTTGTACCATTTCGTAGAACATTTGTTGGGGAAGGTTATAGTGGATTGAAGTCTTATCAAAATAAAAAAAAAGGAGCGATTCATTGCGATTTTAATTATTTTTATACTACGATTCGCGCATATGAAAAACAGCGGTATCTGCGCTTTGCACTTATCTGCGCATGTGTGAAAACCTCAAACTGCGCATGCGCATATAACAAGAACTGTGGCTTGTATATTTGATACATTTCTTTGTTTATGCCCCATTTTAACCAGAGATTCAAAATTAATTATGCCCCAAAAAAGGAAATTCAACCTTGGCCGAAACACATTAAATTTTTATTTTTTTAACAGTCTAAATATTTCTGAATGTGTGCTATAAAAATTGTCTCGTAGTTATTTTTGATGATTTCTAAACATATTTTTAGGTTTGTTTGATGTTGTGACATGCCCATGCCATATGAAGTGGAGACTAAACTTAAGTTTAAAGCTAATTTTCCCTCTGGGATGTTATGCCACGGACAACGCTATACGGGTACAGCTAGTTTTGTATAAAAAAGGAATACTTACTAACCTTTAATAATATCTCATTAATGGAAGTAACGGTAAGCTTTGTGGCCGTAGTTGTACAGTCCGCGTCCATAATGTCCTCCGTAATATCCTCCGTAATGGCCATAAGAAGGATATCCATATCCCCCGTATCCGTAGCGGTAACCTGCTAGTGCGCAAGCCAAAACACTGGCGAGCAGAAGGAATATGAACTACAATAAAAAAAAAGGAAATATTAGTTCTATATTTATATACTCAAACAAAGGAAGGAGGGAAGCACTTATCCTTTTCCTCTTATAACGCACAGTTACCGAAGCTTAAAAATAAAGATCCCTTTACACGCTAATTTGAAAAACCATCAAGTGTTTTTCAAGTTTACAATATTATAAAGTAGTGCTTTATAATATAATAAAGTAAAATATTTGATACTATTCATGCCAGAGAACGTATTGCATGGCATTGGTGTTCAATAATTGCTAAATATTAATTTTGGGCATCAAGTGAGCCTTCTCATTGAATCCGTCGTGTCATCCTTGGCGAGTTTTTTGGCGGTTAATCTCTCGCATGCCATTGATAGTTTTCGAAAATCGAATTTGTACTTTACTGCTGTTTTTCTTTAGTGATTGAAACAAAACTGCAGTTATAGTTAAACAACCCCATATCAAATTCGATGTTTTTAAGTCATTGTGTTTTTGAATTATCGCGCTTGTGTATTTCTGAAAGTAGAGACCGACAGATGGTCAACCCCTTGTTGGATTTGGCTCAAAATTTTGATAGATGTCTACACTATTGACCGGGTGATGATTAAACTATGTTTCGAATTTTATTTATCTACCGCTCTTTGTTTTGTAGTAATCTTTTTAACATATATTTGAATAGCCGGACAGACGAACTTCCCCTCAACAGATTTCACTCAAAATTTTATAGAAGTTTGCAACTTTGATGGGAAGAACGTGCACCAGATTTCATCTGTATAGCTCATAGCGTTTCTGAGGTGTCTTTGTTACAGGTAGATGGACGGACGTTTTACAAAAATCTCTTGCATGCCGAACTCAGGGATTTCTAAAATGTTAAGATTCGTTAAAACCTCGAGTTTGAATTTTTCGACGAATACCTTCTCTAGACTTCGTATACAAGAAAGAAAAAAAAAAGTTGTTTAAATCTTTAGCCCTTTAACAGTTAAAAAAATTTTTAATTCATATTTGAAAAATCCATTTAAGAATATTTGTCACATTACTTTTTAGTAATTTAATAAACAAATAAATAATAAAATAAGAAATTAATGCCAACAAAATTCTTAACTCTAAAGGCGCTCATGCAAAGAGAATATAACTAAACCACTAAACCATCTGTACTACAGTAAGAAATATTAGTGAAATTGAAAATGGTGTTTTTCTTTGCATTTCCTATGCTCGTTAAATAGATATTATTTGCACAAATACAGGACTAAATGATAATCGATTAATTAAAAAAATTATTCTTTTATCAAATAATTGAGCACATTGGCACATCTTTTCACTTGTTTTCCATCCGGCGTCCTGGCAAAGGGGTAGCGCGTCTTTCCCGTCATCTGGGCCTCCCGGGGGGGGGGGGCGTGGTGGCCTGGTGGTAAGGTCTCGGCTTCGGGACCGGAGAGTTCCAAGTTCGAGACACGATTCCACCGAAGAACCGTCGTGTAAGGGGGTCTGTTGCACGTTAAATCCGTCCTGACCAAACGTCCTCCCACTGGAGTGGCGTGGTGTGGAGAAGAGGGTGCCAGCTCAGGTGTCGTCCTAGTCATCTGCCGCGGTTCAAAATTACGAGGTCCGTCCCAAAATAGCCCTAGTGTTGCTTCAAACGGAACATTTATATAACTAAACTAAACTAAAACTAAACTGGGCGTCCCGGGATCGTGCATAATTGCTGTTTTTCTTCTGTGTTCTCTCTGTGAGGTGTGTGAATGTGACCTCCCGTAAAAAGGGGCTGTGCAAGCGATAGTGACACATGAGTGGCTAAGTTGTACTCTTGGCTCTAGATGGCGCTACTGAAAAAACAAGAGACGCTCACTCGGCTTAAAATCAGTGATATCCTCAGCGAGTTTGTCTACGACAAGTGCCATTAGACACAACAACTCTTTTTGATATATGGAGAAAGTATTGCAATCATCAAAAATTGCAAACATCAATTGCCGTAACTCCATGCTGTAGACCTCCCGGAGTTTGAAAAACATATTTTTATATTTTTGAAAAATGTCTGTCTGTTCGTGGCAAAGACAGCTCAAAAAACGCTTTGAGCTGGACAGATGAAATTTGGTGCATGCTCTTCACATCAAATTTATAGATTTCTAACAAATTTTGAGCAAATTCTATTCGGAGAAGTCTTTCTGTCCGCCTGTTCGAAATATGTTAGGGCGATAACTACAAAACGAAGAGAGCAAGATGGATAAAATTTCGTACACAGATTTAAGATCTATATCGGAGACACTTATCAAATTTTGAGCCAAATTCAACAAGGGCTTAAACGACTGTCCGTCTGTACCTTCAGAAACATTTAAACGTGATAGTGTAAAAACTCAAGGACTTAAATAAATCATATTTGGTACGTGATTTTGTGATTGCAAATGTAGTTATTTGTCAAATTTTGTTTCTCAGACATGGGAAAATGCATATATAAAACACAAATTCATCTTCATCCAATTCATCTTTTGAAGGGACCACTCCGCTTATTTATAAACGAATTTCACTTCAAATGAATACAAACTGAGAAGTATTTGTATTAATTTAGGATTCCCATTGGATATTTTTCTTTCAATCTGCTAAGATCATAGCCATCATTTGTTATTTTAAATTAATTTTTAAATCAAAATTCTGAATTAAAAACTTAGGAAAATATAATCTTAAAAATAGTCATTGAAGCAAACGTTTCATTTTTTTAAATCAAATAATGTATGTTTCCTCGCAACAGTAAAAGTGTAATATTTAGAGCTGTATTTTAAATTAGTTTCATCAAATCATTTGGTACATATTACAGGATGTTCATTAAACATTCGTCACATTAAAAAATTCCATGCAAAAAAATATAAATGAAATCAAGGAATACACTTGGAACAGGAAGTTAATCCAGAGCAAAAATATACTATGGGTATGAAATGGAAATATGGGTAAAGAAACTGGTCACCTAAGACGGTTAATTTTATTTATTTGCCTACGAGTTGTCACTCCCATTGTTGAATAATATTTTGTGCCATTCTTCAAAAAATACTACTTGTGAGCAAATACTCATTTAGGGGTTTGAAAACCCCGTTTAGCACTGTTTGTAGTTTTATGAAAATGTTAAAAAAGAAGTGTTTGATACAATAGGTACTTCCAGTTTAATTAGAACGAGAGGACATCTCTCCAAATCTTTCTCAAATACTCTCTAATAAATGTGCTTTTGTGTTATTATCTACATGCTTTAAGCGAACAGCAATTGAGAAACCGGCGTCCTGGCCTAGGGTAGCGCGTCTTCCCATCATCTGAGAGTGCCGGGTTCGAGTCCTGGTTCGGAAAAGGTTGTTATTTACGCTGTGTTCTATCCTTGAGGTGTATAAAAGAATCACCTTGTGAAAAGGGATTTGTAAACGAGTTTGTGAGTGCCATCTCCCTAAGAGCTAAGGTTAGACTTCTGCTCTCAGGTGCTCAGGGGTCTTTACCCTCAGAAGCTACTACACCTGTCTTTCCCCGATCTCTTGGACTTGGTTTGAATTGGTGATCCATCTAAGGTGGATAAGAAAAAAAAAACAAAGTTCTGAAAGAGCCTATTATCGTGCGAACTTGCGATTTTTTTGACGATTAATTACTGGGATATAATTATATAAAAGCTACAGAACAATTAAGTTATATCTTGGAAGCCTTTTCTTTGACCGATTTAAATCAAAATTTGACACAAAATTACAATTATAGTCACGAAATAACATACTAAATTTCAGGTATTTAAATCACCACCTTTTTAAAATTATTAATTTCCACATGCTAGTGGAACTACAGACCGACAAACGGTCAACCTCTTGCCGGACATGTTTCTAAATTTGATAAGGGTCTATAATTTAGACGTCAAATGAATGCATTTTTTCGAGAAGATAGACAAGCAAAATTCCTTCGAATAGATTTCGTTCAAAATGTGATAAAAATCTACAAAGTTAGTGTAAAAGTTATATATCAACTTTAATGCGTCTAGCTCAAAGCGTTTTGGAATTATTGTATTCACAGACAGACAGATATAATTTCATAAATGTGTTTTTCGAACTCAGAGAAGTCTGAAACGTGGATAATCGGCAGAAGTTAGAATTTTTTGAAGATTACAGTATTTTCTCTTTGCATATTTCTTATAAAGTAAATAATAAAGTTGTAGTCGATTAGAGGATTTCGCATACAATAAGATTTTGCACTTAAAAAAACATACATAATTTTTTAAAGTTCTGTTTAGACGCCGTTAGCATTCTTTCTAGATTAATGACATTCATATTCATATTATGTATTAACATATTCATATATTCATAAGATTAATGGCATTCATATTCATATTACATATTATCATATTCATATATTAATAAGATTATATTCATAAGATTAATGACATTCATATTCATATTATATGTAATCTTATTCATCTATTCATAAGATTAGTGGCATTCATATTATATATTATCATATTCATATATTCATAAGATTATATTCATCATATTCATAAAATTAATGACATTCATATTCATGGCATCATTAGAATGACGTTCACATTTCGTCACAACTATCAATTGCTAATTTGATACAAATATAACATTTGTATTGTTATAAATTGTTATTATTTACTCATATAAAAAGGTGTTTTTATTTGTAATGGTAAAAAAAAAAAAATCCAAAAACACATTTTTGGAATTATGTTTGAGAACACGACAATTCAAAAACACTTTAAGTTAGATACAAATACATAGTGGAATATATAGTTTTTAACACTATATTTTTTAGAATTCTATTAAATTTGGAAAGAAATCCATTTGCAGAAAATTTTCTGCCTGTCAGCATGAATATGACAAATTTCAAATACAAAAGCGATTTTAAAGATTTGATTTCCTGTTTTAGTATCCAAAGTGAAAGTCCATATCAAGTTTTCAATCAAATACGTCAAAGGACTGGCTGTCTGTCGGTCTGAACAAGTTTCACTTCGCAGTGTTGCCTCTTCCCAAGGATCCAGATTGAGTATTCAGAGAATGATTCGTCATCTCGAAGACAATCAAGATCTTTTTAAAATTAAAAAACAATCTTTCCAGTAGTAATCATATATATTATTTTCACGTTTGTACCTAGCACTCATTTATTTATCAATTTTTCTTTTCATTTTTGTATTTGTCTTGTTCTTTTTTTACTTTATTGCATACGAAGCTTAAAGAAGATATTCAAATTAAAGATTTTTATGAATCTTCTCCTTTTAGATGTCCATAAATTCGAAAAATATATTTCTGACATTATGCCTGTCTCACTATAAAAAAGATGACACAGAAATGCTTTGTGCTGGACGCATGAAATTTGGTATATGGTCTTTACACCACATTTGTAGATTTCTATCAAATTTTAAGCAAACTCCATTTAGAGGAAGTCTATCTGGATGTTCGAATATAAGCTAACACGATAACAACAAAACGAAGAAAGCTAGATGGATGAAATTCGGTACATAGGTTTAACATCCACATTATAGATACCAATCACATTTTGAGCCAAATTCAACAAGATATTGACCAACTGTCGGTCTGCATTTTAAGAAACATGTAAATGCGAGACTCAAGTATGTCAAATTGATTTAAAAATATCAAATTTGATATATGGTTTTGTGACTAGAATTGTAACTACGTGCCAATTTCCTGTTTCATTCGGTTTGGAAAAGCGAGTCTAACGCACAAATACGATTTCCAGATACTATTAACAGCATGTCAGAGATTAATTGCCAAAACACTCGCCAATACAGATTCAGTAAAAACGTTAGATTCGCGCCAATGGTTAATATTTTGTAACTATAGCACGCTAATACCATAAAGTAAGGAGATCTTTACCTTACCCAAGGTCCACACATTTTTGAAAGATGGTGAGGGCTAACAACTTTGTTAGAGATTGTGCGAGAAAGTTTTGGGGAAACCCGCTGGTTTTATTTATTAGTTCCACCTTGAGCAATACTTGTTTATTAACTACTGTTGAATATTTCAGGAAATTCGGTTAAATGCAAAATCGCTTAGACATTTAAGTAATTTAATTTAACAGAATTTAGAGGAAGAATTTTAAGTATTTTGAGAACTTTAGTATGGAAACCCAACTTACCACGTACTGCATGATGGGTAGTTCTCACTGAGCAAGTTAAATCAGAGAAATGCGTTAGGCCTTATATACCAAATGACAAACTGAACATGTGCAACAAACTGAAATTAGAAATCCAATATTGTTCGAGGTCACATTCTTGTGGTGGAAACAGAGTGCATATTTCACATAATTTTTATTTTCTCTTCCATTCGCATGTTTCGCACGTCTGAATATTCCACATTTAACCAACACTTTCAATTTTAAATTCTAACGGAGTAAAACCTTTGAAGCAAAACCCATCTTCCTGTATTTGCTTTAGCTCATTTTTATTTAACAGAATGGCTCTAAGATTGCTACTGACTTCAGTAATTTGCATACATTTTTATCAAACGTAATATATTTTAAATCTTTTAGAAACTGTACAGAAGGACAAGATACCTTAAAAAAAAAAAAAAAGAAAGATCATCTGAAGGTCCTTCGAGATAAAATGTTTTTTTTTTTTCCTTTAGCTTATTCGAAAAAATATTAAAATCGAGTATGAGTCAGGTTATTTTTAAACTCGTTTAACTAGTAGATATTACATATTTGGAACATACAGTCCTAATAAAATATAATTATTTCTTATTGGAATTATGAATTTCAATCTTTTTTTTTTTTACTTCTCGAATGCATAGCATAAAGAAAGTATAATAATTGTAACATATTGACATTAATTTTATTATTATTTTAATATTGATTTTCAATCTATTCTTTGCTGAGATTATATTATTATCCTGTGAGACCATCAAATTGTTTTGGTTTGAAGTTTTACAAGTCTCAAAATGCACAGGCAGAAAAATGGCGATTCATCGCTTTTGAAGCATCAATTTTTCGCTTTTAGGGTTATTAGAAAATGATAAAGAAGGTTGTCACATTTGATGACTTATCGTCAACAAAAAAATTACAAATCGGCGCGAATGTCCGCCATGTACCCGATTCTCCTGTCTGGCCAATAAAGAGCAGGGTCGTGAGAAGTTATTGTCCGAAGAATATATTCGAAAAAAAATTCTAGCCTCGAATTGGAGGACTTGGAAAGTTTTGGAGCTCAAACAATCTTGAGATGGAATTTTTTTTTTATCTTTTTATAAATATCGATGCATTCGTAATCTGATAGTTACGTAATTGTGTAAAAACAGGTTTAAACAGATTTTTACAAAAAAAAAAAAAAAAAAAAAAAATCTGGCTTCGAAAAAAAAAAAATTCGGAACACGATTGATTTAGAGATGATTAAAAACCCTTTCGTTTCTAAATGATCATTATTACGAAATATGAGTCATGTGAAAACATGATGTTATTTTTCTGTCCGATTGTTAATATGTGATTTTAAAAAAATAATGTTCTCACATGTTAACTTGAAATGTGTGGTAACAGATTTCAATTTTTCTATATTGTACCAAACTGCCTTTGACAACCTGATCCTTCGCCAGCATTCATTGTTGTTAAAATCTTCAATTAAATGTTTTAGGTAGTTCTAACTTAATGACTTCCTCAACAAAGTAATAAGAACAATGCACCAGTTACTATTTTAAAACTTACTATTACCATTTACTATTTTTTACTTGAAATGTTCTGTTCATGGTGCAATGCATCTCCCTAATTTTCTTTCAATTCACCTGAGATTATATTTTTAATATATCTAATTATATTACTTTTATTAGGGTGGTTTTCCACTTAACTTGCTCAATATTTTTCAATTAAAATCTTACCCCCTACCCCTTCATAAAATTGTAGACATTGAATAACGTCACATCATGTATAGCATCTACACATATAAAACCCGAACGTACGTGGCGCAGGAATCGAGCTTATTAGTATTAGTCGAATGGCAATAATTAAATATAAACAAAACATCATATGAATTTTGGACTGCTTTATTCATTGGACATTTCTATAGCTGTGCTGAATCAAACGTTTTGCTTCGCTAATGAATGGAGCTGTAAAATATTATTAGAAGTGTTCCGGAGACAGTTCGCCATGTCAACAAAGAGCACATTCAGTCAGAGGAAAGAAGCCATAAAAGAAATCAAGAAACAGTCTTCAAACAAAAAGTTCAATCAAACGCAAAAATAGACTTAATGGATGCCAAATAAGTAATCGTGATAAGACTTCGGGTTAATGGACGGCTTCTCGCCAAGCACAACAAAATCGCGCCAATCGTGCAAAAACTCTCTAAAAGTGTGCACTTTTTAGTATATACCAGAAATGTCAACGAAGGTCTTTTAAATTTGCAATATAAAATTGTCACGGTTGCATTTGGCGTGAAATCGCTCCAAAATATTTCAACTTTGGTGCCCATTATATTAATCTTAAGTGTAGTTGTAATCGGTATGACTTGCCTACGAAAATTGTTATTAATATCTTTTAATACAATTATAAAAATGCTTTTTTTATAAGATAAATCTTAAGACCAAAAGAATTACCTTTATAATTATATCAATTTCAATTTCGCACAATTTTTCATAATAACTCATCTAATTTTTAACTTTAATAATATTTTTAATTCAATTTGACACACTATCTGAAACATTGTTTTTATAGGATTCAAACTCTTTGTCAAAATATTCAAGCACATACTTTTGCCAATCATTCATTCGGTAGTAAGAGTTTCACTCCAGCTTTTATTTAATATTATTCTTAGTTATTTGCTGTAAATAGTTAAATTCATGTATTTATTTTATTCGTATCAAATTACAAAATTAAATGTTTTTTTAAAGAAAGGCAACCATATTAATAATTTAACAGCATAAAAAGTCAATAATCTAGGCGAACAAACTGGTCACCAAAGGCGGCTAGTTACTGAATAATAGTTTCGAAATATAAATCTTTACCTGAATCTAACATTTTTATTGAATCTATCTTGCGAATATGCATATTGAAACACTTTTTTACCTGCCGAATGAAATCTAAATGACATGATTGTTTGGTTGGTTGATTGAGGTTTAGAGTCGCAAGAGCCATTTTTGGCTAAACTGCGCCAATCAAATAGTAAAAATGGAAACCTATGAATAAAAGATCAATCGTACAAATGACATAAAATCTAAAATATGGAGAACTATATGCAAAGTAAGATAACAAAAAGATTAAAAATTCAAGAAATTGTTAAAAATATATTTTAAAAAATCAAAAGACAAATGATGATGTCAAAATTTGGGATAGAAATTCATTGCAGTCTTTTGACATGATATTTCTTTGTGCACTTGTAATGGACAATGGTACTGATTGTCTTAGGAGGAAAGATTTTTAAATTAACCAAATAAAATGGGCTATTTTTTAATTTTTCTTTAGCAGTAAGATTATCGATTGAAGTAAAGGGTTTAAAGGCTACTGTTTGTTGTTCTTGCATATCAACAACAGGGGAAGTTTCCTCAATAGTTTCGTTTAGGTCATAGTTTATAGTGTCTTCAGCCATAGGCAACCCGATATCATTGTCACTTTTGTTAGTATTAAGGTGTACGTACACACTTGAAGATTTTTTTTTAAAATTTTAACTTTAAAAGTCCAGTTTTTTCATAGCAGGTCATTAATATATGTTTAAACTCATTTCAGTGAGAAAAAACCATATTACACTAATTATTAATTAATTAATTAATATTTAATGAACTAATTAGTCTATTTTTTGAAACATAATATCTTAAATTCTAATTTGCACAGACACATAATTATAATTGGAAATTATGCCTAATATTAATCTTCATGTTGTCTGCCTCAATCAAGTTATAAAAATGTATAGTTTTTTTTAAACAATTTTTTCATCAACGATGAATAGAAAAAACGAGATTTTTTCTGTAATTTTAACTTTTAAACAGCTATTAAAAATTTATTTCTATAAATATAACTTTGATTGAGGCACAAAACATCCGCTATTTCTTACAAATTATTTTGATATATAAAAAACTGTATTTGGTTCATTTCTTGTTGAGTTATGATTGTTTGAATGAAGCAACATAGTGGAAAAATAACATTCTTCATAAAATGAGTTTTAAAAACGCAGTAAATAGAGTTTTTAATGAAAGCTCCCCAAGAAAAATAATTATAACTCGAGAAATATTTCGAATATTGATAACATCTTGGTATCGTTTGAAAGCTAAAGGATTAGACAACATTATTAAGCAATAAAAAAATATTCGATATTTTGAACGATTTTCGAAGTTTCAAGTCTGTACATACACCTTAACGCCCATCGATATATGTTCAGAAATCGAGGAAGTTGGCGAAGAACCAGTTTTATGTATAGCATTGGAATGATTTGGCACATGTGCTGAAACAGATTTATTTGCTTAGCAGCAGAGGAGGTTACCCAACATTTGGTTTTCCTGACATTGATTCATTTTCGTTTTCAACTGTGGACTAGCACTTTTTTTATTATTATTATTATTATATCTTTTTCTTTTTGTAACAAATAAAAAGAAATAATGAAGGCATGAAATGAAGAATAATGAAAGAAGGAAAATCAATCAAATCCTGTGAAGCTGACACAATATAACATACTGGATTTGGTTTGGTTTGGTTATATTAACGTTCCATTTGAAGCAACACTAGGGCTATTTTTGGACGGAGCCCGTAATTTTGAACAACGGTCAGATGACGAGGACGACATCTGAACTGGCACCCCCTCTCCACACCACACCACACCACACCAGCGATCACACTCTGGAACAAACACATTTTCATTCTGAGTAGTACACAATTTCAGTGAATTAGAACTAAAGTGTATTTCGGGAATTGTAATTGATTTATCTAAAGTCAAAGAACCATTCGATGTATCAAAAGATTTTGGCTGCTTAGCTTATGTCTGAGCTACGGAAGCATAGCTAATGCCTGTAGGGGTTTGGAATTTAAAAACTTTTATACCTGGGGCATAAAATATCTGATTTTTATTTTTATACTAATTACTTCTTTTTCAAGCAACCGCGTTGGGCAGTTTCTAGAATGCGAGGTGTGTGCACCTTTATAGTTTACAGACTTTTCCACAGAGTTGCAATCAGTACTGTCATGACTGACATCTGCACAACTGGCGCAGGTCAGTGTCCAGCGGCAAGAAGTTTTAGAATGTCCAAAGCGTTGGCATTTGAAATAACGAAGTGCAATGGGGATATACGGTCTTACTGGAAGACGCATATAGCCTGCTTTAATATACTCTAGCAGTTTTGGAAAATCAAATGCCAAAGTCAAATGCTTTTCCTTATGGAATTCGCCATCTCTCTGTATTGAAATACGTTTTACATGACTCACGCCTTGGCTTTTCAATTTTTTGAGGATTTCTTCCACTTCAACATTAAACAATTATCCGCAGAAGATAACTCCCTTGGAGGAATTTAAAGAAAACATGCGTAGAAACGGTGATTTGGGTATCAGCAAATGTCTTCAGTTTCATTATTTGTTGTGATTGTTTCCAGGACAGAACTGCTACTAGCAAGTCCCCAGAACGAAGTTTCTAGGTGCATTTTACTTCTCTGATATTAAGAGCGATGCTTTTTTCAACTAAGAAAGGAGATACCGAATGAAAAGCCTCATTCGTCTTGGAAACCCTTTTCACGTGAAAAAAAGCTGGAAAGATAGCTGTCAATGAATTGTTCGAAACAATTTGTTGTCCACATAAGGGAACAGATTTCCTTTTGCCCATACGAAATTGGTAGAAATTCAGGCCCAACGGCACCGTCCACCACGGAGCGCAACAAGGGATGGCAGTCAGTGGGTCTAGATGTCTCCAGCCTCTGCACTTACCATAGTGCCAATACCTATGCGATACCTATACTCTGGAAGTCACTCCCGGGGACAGTGACCACCCTTAAAGCCAAGCCCAAGAAGTGCCCCCTTCGTTTAATCCCTAGCAGACTAACCACCCAGGTGGCTAGTTACCAGCCGATTGATACACCGAAGATCACAGTGCACCGCCCTTCTAATGGGTCGCCCCGCACGGCAAGCACGTGGGGATTTTGGCTGTCCATGAGAAGAAAGAAGCAAACAGGGTGGCGACAGGTTTTCATGGGGAGCTCCATCGCTTGTCTTTGAAGGGAGGAAGAAATAAAGCGAAAAGCAGGAGTCTTAGAGGAGGATAATCTGGAAGGCAGACCAGATAACTAGGGAACCTCAGGGTCGTGAAGCCAGTCACACCTGAAGAAGGTGGGCTCCTGAGGGGTCAAAATGACATAAAACTACAGTTATAGTCACAAGATAACTAACCGAATTTCATTGGTTTAAGTCATTGCATTTATGAGTTACAGAGTTTACAAACTTGCGAAAGCACAGATCAACAGGCGGTCGTGCTTTTGCCCAAATTGGTTCAAAAGTTGATATTAGATGCTAAGCTTGTGTGTAAATTTTATCACCTAGCTCTTTACGTTTTGTAGTTATCAAATTCGCTTGTAATTGAGCAGTCAGACAGACAGACTTTCTCTGCATACACATAGTTCAAAATTTGATGGAAATACAGAAATATAGTGTAAATACCGTACACCAAATTTCCTCCGTTCTAGCTCCAGGCTTTTATGAATTATCGTGTTCAGAGACAGACATAATTCCAAAAATGGGTTTTTCTAAACAAGTGCGATTGTCATGTGAAATTGAATGAAATTAGAAAATGTGAAGATTATTTAAAATATTTCTAAAAGTTAATTCAAAAATGAAAAGAAAAACTCAGTAGAGTAAGTAAATTGTTGTAATTGAAAAGATAATTTTCTGAGTTTTAAAAAATTGCAAAATTTATTTTTTTTTCTATATATTTTCGGATGTTGTCATTGGGAAAGGCTAAAATATTGTTTAAATAATTTAAATTTTAATTAAAATTTAAAAAACACCAACCCGAGATGCACATTCCCATCTTTTAATATATATCTTGCCAAATCTTGTAGTTCTAGATATGTAGCATGCCCCGCATAACGCTAGAATACACACACACACATACAAAAAGACACATAGACACTCATCTTTAGTATTGGTAATGATAAGGTGATCATTTCGTTATATATGCTTTTTTAATTGATCCCACCCTAAGAAATAAACATAATCTTAATTTTTATGACGAATGAAATATGGTGTTTAAGGTGTATGTACACACTTGAAAATTCGAAAATCGTTCAAAATATCGAATATTTTTTATTGCTTAATAATGTTGTCTGATCCTTTAGCTTTCAAACGATATCAAGATGTTGTCAATATTCGAAATATTTCTTGAGTTATAATTATTTTTCTAGAAAGCTTTCATTAAAAACTCTAGTTACGATTTTTAAAACTCATTTTATGAAGAATGGTATTTTTCCACTATGTTGCTTCATTCAAACAATCATAACTCAACAAGAAATGAACCAAATACAGTTATTTGTATATCAAAATAATCTGTATAAAATAGCGGATGTTTTGTGCCTCAATCAAAGTTATATTTATAGAAATAAATTTTTAATAGCTATTTGAAAGTTAAAATAACAGAAAAAATCTCGTTTTTTCTATTCATTGTTGATGAAAAAATTGCTTAAAAAAACTATACATTTTTATAACTTGATTGAGGCAGACAACATGGAGCCTAATATTAGGCATCATTTCCAACTAGAATTATGTGTCTGTGCAAATTACAATTTAAGATATCATGTTTCAAAAAATAGGCTAATTATCTCATTAAATATTAATTAATTAATTAATAATTAGTGTAATATGGTTTTTTCTCACTGAAATGAGTTTAAACATATATTAATGACCTACTGTGAAAAAACTGGACTTTTAAAGTTAAAATTTTAAAAAAAATCTTCAAGTGTGTACGTACACCTTAACCTTTTTGTTGTTGTTGAAAGTCGCTGATGGGTGAGATGCGAATACCGTAAAGATATTTTAAGTCAATGAAATTATCAGTTTTTATTTAAAAGACAGGCCTTTATTTTTTTGCCGGAAATGATTGCTAATAGAGCAGAAGATTTATTGAATTTACTACTTTAAGCTACTGTAAGAATGTCAGAGTGATGGACATACTTTCTGTTAAGCAACGGCTGATGCAATCACAATAAATAAATGTAAACAAATTCAACCAGGCACATTATCATTAAGGTTAGGTGATGACCCAACTTCATCACCGTGGTATATCGTCCAACACATATCGATATTTTTCGATATATCATGATACCATTATTTATTTATAGCTATTATAAATTATAAATATCATTTCTTAATACACTGATTAATCAGACTGACACCGAATAAAAGGAAGTCTTATTTTATACTAGCTGCCTTTGGCGACCAGCCGGTTCGCCAATCTTAATGTTAGTTAAAATTTTAATAATTAAATATTTTATGCAATTCCAACTTTAATAGATTCTTCAGCAAAATATTTTAAAACTTCAAATTTTGATAGGCGTATAATTCACTCATAATATTATAAAGGCCTTTAGTCATAACGTGATATGTATCTCTCTAATTTTCTGTTACCCCTCGTAGAATGTATGCTTTAAATTAAAGTGTAAATGATTAATCTGCAATTAATATAATAATATTTTTTACTGAAACAAAGCATTTTTTTTAATAATATGATTACTGATAATAGAGTCACTGAGCGTTTAAACTTTATGGGCACTAAAGAATATCTTTCTTAATTTATGTAATATCTCAAGAATTTGTCAACAAAATTTTCTCAGATTCATCATGAACAGATCGATTCATTAACAATGTTTCATTTTAAATGCATCAAACACTAAGAAAATAAAATGAATCGTTTAAAATAATCGGTCGGAAACAGGTTTAAAAAAACTACTTAAAAAACGATGTACTTAAAACTATAAGCATATACAAAAAATATATAACTAACATAAATACAATTTACTTACAAAAGCATGCAACTAACCTAAAAATAATTTAAATCATCCGTTCATAACGGTTGTCATGGCAACAATCAGAACACAGTGCGCATGTGTGAATTTTCTTCGCCAGTTACGTTAACGCAAATGCGTGAATTTTTCTACGCCAGTTGGGGTAACGCTATGCAGATTATACATTTTTAATTTCCTTTATTCTGTGTTATTTTAATTCAAAAGTACTTCAGAATGAATCTGAAACATGGATTAATTAAAAATGTTTAATTTTAAATGCATCAAACATTAAGAAAATAAACAGAATCGTTTGAAATAATCCGCCGAAAAATATTAACCCTAGCCTCATTACTGTTGGGAGAAAAAAAAACGGAAGCCTTAGTCATTTGGCGGTGGAGATAATGGAAGATTTTTTTGGCGGAAAAGTTAGTTTTTAATTAATAATTAAAATTCTAATTAAAAATTCGAAAAAAGGAACCCCAGGTGCACATTCCCGACCTCCAAGGTATACATGTACCAAATTTGGTAGCTGTAGGTCAAACGGTCTGGCCTGTAGAGCGCCAACACACACACACACACACACACACACACACACACACATTGAGCTTTATTATAAGTATAGATAATAAAAATATTTATGTTCTATTGAATAAATATAGTTAAAAAACAGTTGTAATAAAATTCCTTTAATAAGTATGTCAATGCCAAAGCAATGTCTTCGTATTACAATTTATCAGATTGCGTTTTTTCAATATTAAAATAATTTTTAAAATTTAATATTTTTTTATTGCTGATTAAAAAAAACAGTTTCTTTCATTACCATGAAGGTATAATGCCTTTCACAAGTGATATTAATCAGTTTTGATAAAACCCTAATTCGAAATCTGATGTATTGAAAAATTAATTTTCTATATGAATTGCGCATTTATGTCATTGCGCTTTTGAATTATGATGTTTACATGTTTCTGAAAGTGCGGACAGATAGACAGTCGATTCGTAATTGGATATGGCTCGCAATTTGACAGGTGTCTGGATTATAGATGTTAAGTTTGCGTAATTAATTTTATTTTTTTTACTTCTCTCCTTTTTGTATTATATTCGAACGTCAGAACATGCGGACTTTTTCTGAATATATTTTACACAAAATTTGATAGAAATCTGCAAAGTTGGTGTGAAGACACCGTATACCAAATTTCAACCATATAGCTCAAAGTGTTCTTGAATTATCTTTGCCAGAAACAGGCAGACATTTTCCAAAAATGTATTTTTTGAACTTAGGAAGATTTTAAAACGCATAAATTCGTCAAAGTCTCGAGTTCAAATTTTTTGACGATTACTAAACTTTCTCTATATTTCGTATAAGAGGAAATGAAAATGAAAAGATATGTTTGTCTTTTTAGTATCATAATTTAAATAAAAAATTTTTAGTTCGGTTAATAAAATAAGATTCTAACTTTTTTCATTGTACTAATTTTTTTTTAAGATTCCAACTGAGAAAAATGAAAATACATGGACATACATGCAATGTTCACACTCAAAGACATGCATTTAATGTCGCCATTACAGGCATAAGGAGGGTATAACTAAAATAATGAAAACGTTTGTTGCAAAATATGCTTAATAATATATTTTAAAATGTATGAAAATTAGGGAAATTTAAAAGCTAATTTCTTAAATTTCAAAGTGTCATAAAAAATAACTTTTGTAGAATAAAGTACTCCCCAAATTCTAAGAAAAAAACTTTAAAATTTTATTTAATTTTTAATTAAAAATATTATTAAATATTGAGAACCCTACATTAGTGTTCTTGTATTTCCAAAGAAGTACGTATGTGCCATATTTGACAGTTCTATGTCCAATGATTTGCCCTGTAGAGTATTTTAGAATGATTATTTTATCATGTATGTCACTTCTTAAACTTCACAATTAGCATGCCAACTTTTAAACATTATCATACTAAAATATGTTTAATCCTATGAAGCAACTGAACATGCAAATTTTTCTGCACGTTCTCAAGATTTCAACGACTCATTTTTTGTACATATTTCAGATAGAATTTATATTTTTACGTGTATCGTTATGGAAAATCCCGTCCGGTATGTGCACGGTATAAAGTCCAACAAGCTTTGTAATGGAATGTGATACTTAATATTAGTCTGTTAAAGGGACTACTAACAAATAGTGCAAATATGAATACAACAATGGGCTCGCTTAATGAAAATTTGCAAGTTAGATTTATTAATGTTGTTGCATTTGTAATATATTGCCAAAGGAAAAATAAATACTTTTTTATTATAATTTTATCCTATATTTGAAGACAGCAACTATCAGAACAGAATAAATATTTCACAGATGTTTGTTTCGTATTTTCAATCAGTTGATTGATTTACAAATGTGTTCTAAGTTTAAAAATTAAATTTAATCAAAAAGAGTTTATTAAAAGTACACATTTATGAGTGCATGAAAATTAGAATTTTTGTTTTTACTATTAAAGCTAAAATAATTTAATGTTTATTGTTACGTCATGGCATGCAAGAGCGCCACCTACAACAAATGTGATCTTGTACATTCGAATGCTGTAACCCGTTGAAAGCGGTTGCACAAAATAAAGCCTGAATAACTACATAACGTCATCCGTATTTTCTTCTAATACATCCATTTTTAATCGACGATAACATTGGTCAAAAGCGAGCCGGAGCAAATACCATGGATAAAAAAGTTGAAAAAAGCGATGACCGAGAAGCGGTTTCAGAAAAGAAACTAAATAAACTGAAAGGCTCGATAAAAACTACTTTGAAAAGAATCGAAAGTTTTAATGCCGAAAAGTCAGCTTCCAAGGACATTAACGCAATGGAATTAGAAGTGAAATTAAGGAAACTTGGACAATTGCAAGCACAGTTGGACAAGATATCCGAACAATATTGCGGTATTGAAACGTCGGAAGATATAGAAACCATCCTAGAAGATATTGATCACATAAATATACGGATTGAAGAAACAGAGGTAGGTCTGAAATTGCTATTAAATTCAATTAAAGATGAATTTAAAATTAACCCTGTTTCAAAGGATAATGCAGTAACTAAAATCCGACTACCGGAAATTCCATTACCAGAATTTTCTGGAAAAATAGCTGATTTTGCAAATTTTAAAAATTTATTTGTTAATTTAATTAGCAACAATGAGCAATTAAATGATTCTCAAAAGCTGTATTATCTCCGTGCATGCTTAAGAGGAGAAGCTAAATTATTAGAATCGTCTAGTGATAACTTTCAATCACTCTTTAAAGCATTATCAGATCGTTATGAAAATCAACGTCAATTGATAGAATCTCATATATTAGAAATAATAAATTTTGAGAAAATTCGTAGCGAATCTGCTAAAGAACTGTGTGCCTTAATAGACTGCGTTAATAAAAACATCAGAGCGTTAAAGGTTCTTACATTCGAACAAAATAAGCTATCTGATTTAATGCTTGTAAACATCATTCTACAGAAAGTAGATAAAGAGACAAGGAAGCAATTCGAGCTTTCTCTAAATACGGCAGAAATTCCTACATTTGAAAATTTGATGAAATTTCTAGAAAAGCGAAGTTCTTTGTTAGAAAGTATTAACCGTATTCCTAGTAAATACGAACGTCCACAAAATACGAGCATATTTAAAAGAGCGAAAACACTTATAGTTAATAATAAAAATTCCAATGCTAAAGCTTGTATTTTATGCAAAAACTATCACGCACTATTTAGATGCGTTACTTTTCAAAATATGTCTATCGATGACAGAAAGAACTTTGTTAGGAATAACAAATTATGCATTAACTGTCTTAAACCTCACCCGGGGATCTGCAAATCAAAATATTCTTGCAACATTCCAAGTTGCGGTAAAAGGCATAACTCGCTCATACATGATGAGTCAGCTGAAAATCGCGCTACCACTTCAGATTCAAGGGCACGGGCGAGCGAAAGCCAAACAGATGCAGAAACGAAACCGAAACTAAACGTACTAACCGAAGTATCTGCTTTGACGTTGAATCCGAGAGAGACTAAACAGGCGATAGAAGGGAATAAATCAGTTATATTAAACACTCTTCTTATTTATGTGAAAACTGCAGATGGTCGGAGAGTTCAATTAAGAGGGCTCTTAGACAATGCTTCGACTTTATGTATTCTTCGAGAAGATGTAGCTAGAAAATTGGGAATGAAACTAAAATCAATAAAACAAGGTATAACTGGTATAAATGGAATTACGCAGTTTATTAAACACGCTGCTAACATTGAAGTATCAAATCGAGATTATTCATTTTCACACATGGTGAAATGTTCTATTCTTCCTAAAATAACCGATGAGATTCCTGTATCGAAATTAAATATATCTGCATTAAATATTCCCTGTTCAATTGAACTAGCTGATTTCAATTTCCACACACCAGGTCAAATTGATATACTATTAGGAAGTGGGCTATTTTTTGAGATTTTAAAACCTGAGCAACTTCGTCTGCAAAATGGAGATGTAATATTACAAAATACTAAGTTTGGTTATTTAGTTACAGGCATTCTTCCCCAGTTACCTCAAAAAGCCAATTGTTATCTCGTAAGTGAACCAAATTTAGATGAGGCAGTTAAACAATTTTTTGAATTGGAATCATTGCCGGGTAATGTTAAAGAAATAACAAAGAGTGAAGAAGAAATTTATTGTGAGGAGCATTTTGTTAAAACCTATAAAAGAGATAAAACTGGAAGATTTATAGTTCAATTACCCATAAAGGAAAATGCCGAATCATTACTAGGAAATTCCAAAGAAAATGCAATCAAGCGCCTAAATGGTATCTGGAATAAATTAAACAAAAATAATACTATGGAAATCTTATATAAGGAATTTATGCGAGAATATGAGAGTTTAGAACACATGGAGGAGATTAAAATTGAAGCTGATAGCAATGTGAACTATTACATTCCCCACCATGCGATATATAAACCTGAGAAAACGTCAACTCCCTTAAGAGTGGTTTTTGATGCAAGTGCAAAAACAACAAGTGGATATTCTCTGAATTCCATTTTACTAAATGGAGGTATTATTCAGCAAGATCTTTTTTCCATAGTAAGTAGATTCAGAAAGCACAGATATGCATTTAGTGCAGATATTAAAAAAAATGTACAGACAAATACTGATCGATCCCACTCAAAGAGACTTACAGCGTATTGTCTGGAAATCAAGTGCTGATGGTCCAGTGAAGATTTACAAACTGTCTACAGTAACCTATGGAACAGTTTCTGCGCCATTTTTGGCTACCAGGACCTTAAGAGCTTTAGCAGATGAGGAAAAAAAGGACTTTCCTAAGGCTGCAGATGTGATTTGTTCTGATTTCTACATGGATGACATTCTGTCAGGTGATGCAACGCTAGAAGATACTAAAAATCTTCAAACCCAGATTTCTGAACTCCTCGGAAGAGCTGGATTTGAGCTTCACAAATGGGTCGCTAATAACTCTAATTTACTACAAAACCAGTCTACCACATCCTATTCATTTTCGAAAGAACAAGGTGTTAGTTCTGTAAAAACATTAGGTATGTTTTGGGATCCAAAAGAAGATTGCTTTACATATAAGGTAAAGATCAAGCCTAAGGACTCTTTTTCAAAAAGGGAAGTGCTGTCAGAAATAGCAAGTCTTTATGATCCACTTGGAATTTTAGGCCCTCTCATTACAAAGGCAAAAATATTTATCCAAGGACTTTGGAAGATAAAATTGGACTGGAATGAAAAATTACCACCTGATGCAATGACAGAATGGAAAAGGTTCTACATAAAACTCTGGGAAGTAAACAACTTCAGAATTCAAAGGTTTATTCTACTTCCTGATGCAGTTCGCATTGAGATTCATGGATTTTCTGATGCATCAGAACGTGCCTATGCTGCTGTTGTCTATTTAAAGTGCTTCACCCAATCTGGACAGTTTAAAACTAGTCTAGTATGCAGCAAATCCAGAGTGGCTCCATTAAAGTCACTTACCATTCCCCGACTTGAACTGTGTGCTGCGTTGCTGTTATCTAGATTAGTGAAAAAGATAGTTCCAATTCTGCAATTGCCCATTGATGTTATCTCATTGTGGACAGACTCTACTATTGTTTTGGCGTGGATCGAGACTAAGCCCTATAAGCTAAAAACATTCGTCAGCAATAGGGTTGCGGAGATCCAAACCCTCACATCAGATTGTCATTGGAAGCATGTAAGTAGCAAAAACAATCCTGCTGACATTATTTCTAAAGGATGCAGTGCAGATGAACTCATAAGAAATAAAATGTGGTTTGCTGGTCCAGATGAACTTACTGATGAACCAGTAGACAATCAATCCATGCAGGATTTTGCCTTTGCTGATGAACTAAAATGTGTTGTGACTCTAAACATTAATGACTCTAATTCAAATTTTTATGATGAACTTTTTAATCATACAAATAATTTCATAAAACTAATTAGAATAGTTAGCTTTATTTTCAGGTTTATTAACAACACTAAGGCAAAAGAGTCTCGTAATAAAATAAGTAAATATTTAACTGCTGAGGAGCTGCAAAGAAGTACTGAATATTTAGCTAGTTTAGCACAGTTGAGTGAATTTAAATCAGAAATAGATGCACTAAATAAAGGTAAAAATATTTCTAAAACAAGTAAGTTAAGATCTTTAGATCCATTCCTAGATGAAAAGGGATTACTTAGAGTTGGCGGTAGACTTAAAAATTCTGACTTGCCATTTGAATCTAAACATCAAATAATTTTACCCAGTAAACATACATTCACTAAGTTACTTTTTGAGCATGTACATAAAAAATGTCTACATATTGGTGCACAAGGTTTGTTACATCAAATTAGACTACAATACTGGCCCTTAAATGGTAAAGGTATTGCAAGAAAAATTGTCCATGATTGTATTAGATGTTTTAGGCAAAGGCCTAGGGTGTTAGACCAGTTAATGGGAAATTTACCTTCAGAAAGAGTAACTCCTAGTTCTCCATTTTTAAATTCTGGTGTAGATTTTTGTGGTCCTTTTCAAATAAAGTTTAAAAACCAAAGAAAGGGAATATATTCAAAAGTTTATGTAGCGATTTTTGTATGTTTGTCGACTAAAGCTATTCACCTAGAAACGGTAACAGATTTGACGACTGAAGCTTTCATTGCATCTTTAAAGAGACTCTGCGCCCGTAGAGGCCGCATTGCAACATTGATGTCGGATAATGCATCTAATTTCAAGGGTGCAGCTTCAGAATTAAATCGCTTAAAAAAACTAGTTTGTCAGACTAATGAGACTTTAGCCAATTACCTATCCGCAGAATCAATCCAATGGAAATTTATTCCCCCTTCTCCCAATTTCGGAGGCTTATGGGAAGCAGGAGTAAAATCATTTAAACACCATCTTTATAGAACTTTAGCTAACAGTAAAACAACTATTGAAGAATTTGAAACAATAGTAATTCAGATTGAAGGTATACTTAACTCACGTCCCTTAATTCCATTATCAGATAATATTAATGAATATGAAGTTTTAACTCCTGGACACTTTATCATTGGACGCCCAATAACTTCAATACCTGAACCGGAAATTGTAGACATTTCTGACAATAGGTTGTCGCGCTGGCAATATACTACCAAATGTGTTCAAACAATTTGGAAACGCTGGAAAATTGACTATTTGAACCACTTACAGCAAAGAAATAAGTGGCAATTCAAAAAAAAATAATGTTAAGGTCGGATGTTTAGTATTGTTAAAGGAAAATGATTTGCCTCCTTGCAAATGGGCAATGGCTAGAATTTTAGAGATAATTTATGGAAATGAAGGCAGAGTAAGAGTTGTTAAATTAAAAACTAACACAGGTATTTTTACACGCCCTATTTCAAAAATTTGTCTCTTACCAATAAGGGATAACTTTGAAAATTAAAATAGTTAAGATAGTTGTATATATTGTATGTACATAATAATTGTATTTATATCATGTTTAATATATAAATTTAATATATATAAATTAATTAATATAAATTTAATATATATTTTGCAATTTTGTTGTTCACTTGTAAATATTTCATCTGAATAGTTTATTTATTTGGTTTTAGAAAATGTAAGCTAATTGTATAATTAAATGTGTTTTGAAATCTTGCATATTTCAACGCCGGGCGGAATGTTACGTCATGGCATGCAAGAGCGCCACCTACAACAAATGTGATCTTGTACATTCGAATGCTGTAACCCGTTGAAAGCGGTTGCACAAAATAAAGCCTGAATAACTACATAACGTCATCCGTATTTTCTTCTAATACATCCATTTTGCGAATATGCATTTTGAAACCCTTTTTTACCTGCCGAATGAAATCTAAATGACATGATTGTTTAGTTGGTTGATTGAGGTTTAGAGTCGCCAGAGCCATTTTTGGCTAAACTGCGCCAATCAAATGGTAAAAATGGAAACCTATGAATAAAAGATGAATCGTATAAATGACATAAAATCTAAAATATGGAGAACTATATGCAAAGTAAGATAACAAAAAGATTAAAAATTCAAGAAATTGTTAAAAATATATTTTAAAAAATCAAAAGACAAATGATGATGTCAAAATTTGGGATAGAAATTCATTGCAGTCTTTTGACATGATATTTCTTTGTGCACTTGTAATGGACAATGGTACTGATTGTCTTAGGAGGAAAGATTTTTAAATTAACCAAATAAAATGGGCTATTTTTTAATTTTTCTTTAACAGTAAGATTATCGATTGAAGTAAAGGGTTTAAAGGTTACTGTTTGTTGTTCTTGCATATCAACAACAGGGGAAGTTTCCTCAATAGTTTCGTTTGGGTAATAGTTTATAGTGTCTTCAGCCAGAGGCAACCCGATATCATTGTCACTTTTGTTAGTATTAAGGTGTACGTACGCACTTGAAGATTTTTTTTTTTAAATTTTAACTTTAAAAGTCCAGTTTTCTCATAGTAGGTCATTAATATATGCTTAAACTCATTTCAGTGAGAAAAAACCATATTACACTAATTATTAATTAATTAATTAATATTTAATGAACTAATTAGTCTATTTTTTGAAACATAATATCTTAAATTCTAATTTGCACAGACACATAATTCTAATTGGAAATTATGCCTAATATTAATCTTCATGTTGTCTGCCTCAATCAAGTTATAAAAATGTATAGTTTTTTTTAAACAATTTTTTCATCAACGATGAATAGAAAAAACGAGATTTTTTCTGTAATTTTAACTTTTAAACAGCTATTAAAAATTTATTTCTATAAATATAACTTTGATTGAGGCACAAAACATCCGCTATTTCTTACAGATTATTTTGATATATAAATAACTGTATTTGGTTCATTTCTTGTTGGGTTATGATTGTTTGAATGAAGCAACATAGTCGAAAAATAACATTCTTCATAAAATGAGTTTTAAAAACACAGTAAATAGAGTTTTTAATGAAAGCTCCCCAAGAAAAATCATTATAACTCGAGAAATATTTCGAATATTGATAACATCTTGGTATCGTTTGAAAGCTAAAGGATTAGACAACATTATTAAGCAATAAAAAAATATTCGATATTTTGAACGATTTTCGAAGTTTCAAGTCTGTACATACACCTTAACGCCCATCGATATATGTTCAGAAATCGAGGAAGTTGGCGAAGAACCAGTTTTATGTATAGCATTGGAATGATTTGGCACATGTGCTGAAACAGATTTATTTGCTTAGCAGCAGAGGAGGTTACCCAACATTTGGTTTTCCTGACATTGATTCATTTTCGTTTTCAACTGTGGACTAGCACTTTTTTATTATTATTATTATATCTTTTTCTTTTTGTAACAAATAAAAAGAAATAATGAAGGCATGAAATGAAGAATAATGAAAGAAGGAAAATCAATCAAATCCTGTGAAGCTGACACAATATAACATACTGGATTTGGTTTGGTTTGGCTATATTAACGTTCCATTTGAAGCAACGCTAGGGCTATTTTGGGACGGACCCCGTAATTTTCAACCACGGTCAGATGACGAGGACGACATCTGAACTGGCACCCCCTCTCCACACCACACCACACCAGCGATCACATACTGGAACAAACACATTTTCATTCTGAGTAGTACACAATTGCAGTGAATTAGAACTAAAGTGTATTTCGGGAATTGTAATTGATTTATCTAAAGTCAAAGAACCATTCGATGTATCAAAAGATTTTGGCTGCTTAGCTTATGTCTGAGCTATGGAAGCATAGCTAATGCCTGTAGGGGTTTGGAATTTTAAAAATTTTATACCTGGGGCATAAAATATCTGATTTTTATTTTTTTTATTTTTATATTAATTACTTCTTTTTCAAGCAACCGCGTTGGGCAGTTTCTAGAATGCGAGGTGTGTGCACCTTTAAAGTTTACATACTTTTCCACAGAGTTGCAATCAGTACTGTCATGACTGACATCTGCACAACTGGCGCAGGTCAGTGTCCAGCGGCAAGAAGTTTTAGAATGTCCAAAGCGTTGGCATTTGAAATAACGAAGTGCAATGGCGATATACGGTCTTACTGGAAGACGCATATAGCCTGCTTTAATATACTCTAGCAGTTTTGGAAAATCAAATGCCAAAGTCAAATGCTTTTCCTTATGGAATTCGCCATCTCTCTGTATTGAAATACGTTTTACATGACTCACGCCTTGGCTTTTCAATTTTTTGAGGATTTCTTCCACTTCAACATTAAACAATTATCCGCAGAAGATAACTCCCTTGGAGGAATTTAAAGAAAACATGCGTAGAAACGGTGATTTGGGTATCAGCAAATGTCTTCAGTTTCATTATTTGTTGTGATTGTTTCCAGGACAGAACTGCTACTAGCAAGTCCCCAGAACGAAGTTTCTAGGTGCATTTTACTTCTCTGATATTAAGAGCGATGCTTTTTTCAACTAAGAAAGGAGATACCGAATGAAAAGCCTCATTCGTCTTGGAAACCCTTTTCACGTGAAAAAAAGCTGGAAAGATAGCTGTCAATGAATTGTTCGAAACAATTTGTTGTCCACATAAGGGAACAGATTTCCTTTTGCCCATACGAAATTGGTAGAAATTCAGGCCCAACGGCACCGTCCACCACGGAGCGCAACAAGGGATGGCAGTCAGTGGGTCTAGATGTCTCCAGCCTCTGCACTTACCATAGTGCCAATACCTATGCGATACCTATACTCTGGAAGTCACTCCCGGGGACAGTGACCACCCTTAAAGCCAAGCCCAAGAAGTGCCCCCTTCGTTTAATCCCTAGCAGACTAACCACCCAGGTGGCTAGTTACCAGCCGATTGATACACCGAAGATCACAGTGCACCGCCCTTCTAATGGGTCGCCCCGCACGGCAAGCACGTGGGGATTTTGGCTGTCCATGAGAAGAAAGAAGCAAACAGGGTGGCGACAGGTTTTCATGGGGAGCTCCATCGCTTGTCTTTGAAGAGAGGAAGAAATAAAGCGAAAAGCAGGAGTCTTAGAGGAGGATAATCTGGAAGGCAGACCAGATAACTAGGGAACCTCAGGGTCGTGAAGCCAGTCACACCTGAAGAAGGTGGGCTCCTGAGGGGTCAAAATGACATAAAACTACAGTTATAGTCACAAGATAACTAACCGAATTTCATTGGTTTAAGTCATTGCATTTATGAGTTACAGAGTTTACAAACTTGCGAAAGCACAGATCAACAGGCGGTCGTGCTTTTGCCCAAATTGGTTCAAAAGTTGATATTAGATGCTAAGCTTGTGTGTAAATTTTATCACCTAGCTCTTTACGTTTTGTAGCTATCAAATTCGCTTGTAATTGAGCAGGCAGACAGACAGACTTTCTCTGCATACACATAGTTCAAAATTTGATGGAAATACAGAAATATAGTGTAAATACCGTACACCAAATTTCCTCCGTTCTAGCTCCAGGCTTTTATGAATTATCGTGTTTAGAGACAGACATAATTCCAAAAATGGGTTTTTCTAAATAAGTGCGATTGTCATGTGAAATTGAATGAAATTAGAAAATGTGAAGATTATTTAAAATATTTCTAAAAGTTAATTCAAAACTGAAAAGAAAAACCCAGTAGAGTAAATAAATTGTTGTAATTGAAAAGATAATTTTCTAAGTTTTAAAAAATTGCAACATTTTTTTTTCTATATATTTTCGGATGTTGTCATTGGGAAAGGCTAAAATATTGTTTAAATAATTTAAATCTTAATTAAAATTTAAAAAACACCAACCCGAGATGCACATTCCTATCTTTTAATATAAATCTTGCCAAATCTTGTAGTTCTAGATATGTAGCATGTACTGCATAACGCTAGAACACACACACATACAAAAAGACACATAGACACTCATCTTTAGTATTGGTAATGATAAGGTGATCATTTCGTTGTATATGATTTTTTAATTGATCCCACCCTAAGAAATAAACATAATCTTTATTTTTATGACGAATGAAATATGGTGTTTAACCTTTTTGTTGTTGTTGAAAGTCGCTGATAGGTGAGATGCGAATACCGTAAAGATATTTTAAGCCAATGAAATTATCAGTTTTTATTAAAAAGACAGGCCTTTATTTTTTTGCCGGAAACGATTGCTAATAGAGCAGAAGATTTATTGAATTTACTACTTTAAGCTACTGTAAGAATGTCAGAGTGATGGACATACTTTCTGTTAAGCAACGGCTGATGCAATCACAATAAATAAATGCAAACAAATTCAACCAGGCACATTATCATTAAGGTTAGGTGATGACCCAACTTCATCACCGTGATATATCGTCCAACACATATCGATATTTTTCGATATATCATGATACCATTATTTATTTATAGCTATTATAAATTATAAATATCATTTCTTAATACATTGATTAATCAGACTGACACCGAATAAAAGGAAGTCTTATTTTATATAATAAAAATATTCTTGTTCTTTTGAATAAATATAGTTAAAAAACAGTTGTAATAAAATTCCTTTAATAAGTATATCAATGCCAAAGCAATGTCTTCGTATTACAATTTATCAGATTGCGTTTTTTGAATATTAAAATAATTTTTAAAATTTAATATTTTTTTATTGCTGATTAAAAAAAAACAGTTTCTTTCATTACCATGACGGTATAATGCCTTTCACAAGTGATATTAAGCAGTTTTGATAAAACCCGAATTCGAAATCTGATGTATTGAAAAATTAATTTTCTATAGGAATTGCGCATTTATGTCATTGCGCTTTTGAATTATGATGTTTACATGTTTCTGAAAGTGCGGACAGATAGACAGTCGACTCGTAATTGGATATGGCTCGCAATTTGACAGGTGTCTGGATTATAGATGTTAAGTTTGCGTAATTAATTTTATTTTTTTTATTTCTCTCCGTTTTGTATTATATTCGAACGTCAGAACTCAGAACATGCGGACTTTTTCTGAATATATTTTACACAAAATTTGATAGAAATCTGCAAAGTTGGTGTGAAGACACCGTATACCAAATTTCAACCATATAGCTCAAAGTGTTCTTGAATTATCTTTGCCAGAAACAGGCAGACATTTTCCAAAAATGTATTTTTTGAACTTAGGAAGATTTTAAAACGCATAAATTCGTCAAAGTCTCGAGTTCAAATTTTTTGACGATTACTAAACTTTCTCTATATTTCGTATAAGAGGAAATGAAAATGAAAAGATATGTTTGTCTTTTTAGTATCATAATTTAAATAAAAAATTTTTAGTTCGGTTAATAAAATAAGATTCTAACTTTTTTCATTGTACTAATTTTTTTTTAAGATTCCAACTGAGAAAAATGAAAATACATGGACATACATACAATGTGTACACTCAAAAACATGCATTTAATGTCGCCATTACAGGCATAAGGAGGGTGTAACTAAAATAATGAAAACGTTTGTTGCAAAATATGCTTAATAATATATTTTAAAATGTATGAAAATTAGGGAAATTTAAAAGCTAATTTCTTAAATTTCAAAATGTCATAAAAAATAACTTTTGTAGAATAACGTACTCCCCAAATTCAGAGAAAAAAAAAATTTAAAATTTTATTTAATTTTTAATTACAAATATTATTAAATATTGAGAATCCTACATTAGTGTTCTTGTATTTCCAAAGAAGTACGTATGTGCCATATTTGGCAGTTCTATGTCCAATGATTTGCCCTGTAGAGTGTTTTAGAATGATTATTTTATCATGTATGTCACTTCTTAAACTTCACAATTAGCATGCCAACTTTTAAACATTATCATATTAAAATATGTTTAATCCTATGAAGCAACTGAACATGAAAATTTTTCTGCACGTTCTCAAGATTTCAACGACTCATTTTTTGTACATATTTCAGATAGAATTTATATTTTTACGTGTATCGTTATGGAAAATCCCGTCCGGTATGTGCACGGTATAAAGTCCAACAAGCTTTGTAATGGAATGTGATACTTAATATTAGTCTGTTAAAGGGACTACTAACAAATAGTGCAAATATGAATACAACAATGGGCTCGCTTAATGAAAATTTGCAAGTTAGATTTATTAATGTTGTTGCATTTGTAATATATTGCCAAAGGAAAAATAAATACTTTCTCATTATAATTTTATCCTATATTTGAAGACAGCAACTATCAGAACAGAATAAATATTTCACAGATGTTTGTTTCGTATTTTCAATCAGTTGATTGATTTACAAATGTGTTCTAAGTTTAAAAAATAAATTTAATCAAAAAGAGTTTATTAAAAGTACACCTTTGTGAGTGCATGAAAATTAGAATTTTTGTTTTTACTATTAAAGCTAAAATAATTTAATGTTTATCTTCTTATTTGGAATATTTTTATATAAATACTAGCCGCCTTTGGCTACCAGCCGGTTCCCCAATCTTAATGCTCGTTAAAATTTTAATAATTAAATATTTTATGTAATTCCTACTTTAATAGCTTCTTCATCAAATATTTTAAAGCTTCAAATTTTGATAGTCATGTAATTCACTCATAATAATATAAAGTCCTTCAGCCATAACATAATATGTATCTCTCTAATTTTCTGTTAGTTCCGGTAGAATTTATGCTTAAAATTAAAATGGAAATGACTAAACTGCAATTAATATAATAATATTTGCTACTGAAACAAAGCATTTTTTTAATAATATGATTACTGATAATAGAGTCACTGAGCGTTTAAACTTTATGGGCACTAAAGAATATCTTTCTTAAGTTATGTAATATCTCAAGAATTTGTCAACAAAATTTTCTCAGATTCATCATGAACAGATCGATTCATTAACAATGTTTAATTTTAAATGCATCAAACACTAAGAAAATAAAATGAATCATTTAAAATAATCAGCCGAAAACAGGTTTAAAAAAACTACTTAAAAAACGATGTACTTAAAACTATAAGCATATACAAAAAAATATATAACTAACATAAATACAATTTAATTACAAAAGCATGCAACTAACCTAAAAATAAATTAAATAATTGAAAACAGGTTAAAAAAATCTACTTAAAATACGATGTACTTAAAACTATAAGCATATACAAAAAATATATAACTAACATAAATACAATTTACTTACAAAAGCATGCAACTAACCTAAAAATAATTTAAATCATCCGTTGATAACGGTTGTCATGGCAACAATCAGAATGCGCATGCGTGAATTTTCTTCGCCAGCTCATGTAACGCAAATGCGTGAATTTTTCTACGCCAGTTGGGGTAACGCTATGCAGATTATACATTTTTAATTTCCTTTATTCTGTGTTATTTTAATTCAAAAGTACTTCAGAATGAATTTGAAACATGGATTAATTAACAATGTTTCATTTTAAATGCATGAAACATTAAGAAAATAAACAGAATCGTTTGAAATAATCCGCCGAAAAATATTAACCCTAGCCTCATTACTGTTGGGAGAAAAAAAATTGAAGCCTTACTCATTTGCCGGTGGGGAAAATTGAAGATTTGTTTGGCGGAAAAGTTGGCGGTGGGGAAAATGGAAGATTTTTTTGGCGGGAAAGTTAGTTTTTAATTAATATTTAAAATTCTAATTAAAATTTCAAAAAAGGGACCCCAGGTGCACATTCCCGGCCTTCAAGGTATACATATACCAAATTTGATAGCTGTTTGTCAAATGGCCTGGCCTGTAGAGCGCCAACACACACACACACACACATTGAGCTTTATTATAAGTATAGATTTGGGGGCTTTGCCCTCTGCACGCTTTCGCTCGCCAATCCCAATGCTGTCCAATACAGTACACGTGTTCGTCAGTTCTAGTTAAAAAGTTTTTAAACACCACTGGTCATTCATTCAATACTGGATGCTTAATCTTCCCATGATGAGAACATACATTTTCTGATCGGCCTTCTTCCGATTCAAAACTCAAAGCTTCACAATGAGGACATTCTTTGCTTTTATCTCCAAAGTCTGAATAGTTAATTGATTTTTCACATTTTGCAGCCAACTTAGCAGATTCACGATCAGCTTTTATTTTCAAATTGCCAGATTCTTGTTTGGTCTTTCATCGCACTTTTTCTTCATTCGATATCGCCTGGAAGCTCCATTTACTATTTCTTTAAAACAATGCAGGGTAACAAGTGCATTGCTTAGATATTTAAATGACTGTTAATCAGGAGACAAAAAATTCCCGTTATTTGTAAAAAAGATAAATAAATTGGAAAGATGTTCATCAGTGTTGCCACAAACACGGTTTCTAAAAATAGAATTGACAAATAATATTGTTTTAAATTCATTTGTTGTTAATTTGGTGTTAATTAAAGTTTTCTTTAATTAACACCAAAGTTAACAAAAGTTTTCTTTTTTGTCATCATTTCACTGTAAAGTGCAATGTAAATACTTATTATGACGTAATAATAATTCCCATTAAATAATTCAAACACTATTGATAAAACAAACCTCAAATGTCAGGAGTCAGGTGATTCACTATCTACCAATCTCAAACCGAATAAAACGCAATGTTTACATAATTGTTTTATATGATATATATATATATATATTTATAATGGCATTTTGAAGAGATTTTATTTCCCTAATTTACTACCAGGCGTGTGAAATTAAATTCCAATAAATGATTCATGATTATTAGATTATGAGAATATTAAAGTAGGTTACTTTTAATATTTTCGCACGTCACCAAATTATAAATCATATCACTGACTCTCCGAACCGCCTAAAGGCACACGGATAAAGAAAACTGAATGACCGGACCGTCGCAACAGCAACATTGGCGGGAACTGTGATTGAGTCCTAAGGGTCATCACCGGCCAAGGTACAGCCCTTCCCGAAGGAAGTATGTCCAGTCATCAATGGGATGGATCCAGATCCCCCACCTTTTTGTGTACCCTCCAGGGTGGCGAGGTCCAACCACCATATCGGAAGCATCTCATCCTTTTTTAAAGGTGCCCCCGGAGGTATCACCAAATTATAAAAATGATCCAATATAAAATTCACTTTTTTACGAAAGTGACCGAGGAATAACTAAATAAGGAGATAACTAAATATTCTTTTAATACGTTACTCAATCCGTGACAATTTTGCGAATTCGACATGTTTTTTCCGTTGTATCTCATTTTCTCTCACTATCTCATTTTAGAAATGATGAAACAAGTTATCCAAAAGTCACAAACGCAGGTGTATAATTTTTACTTCTTCAGAGTTTTTATGGTTATTATCTGATCGCCTGACAGTCGGATGACGAATTGTATTATACAGACATTTGCATTATTGCAATAATCGGCCTCTCAGAGTAATTTTGTATCTTTGGTACGTTTTATTATTATCCTAAATATTTTTTATGAAAAATATATTCGAGAAAATATTTTTAAAAACACAGCATTTATACATTTTTAAAAGATTAGAGCGACAGAATACTACACATACAACTACTACATGTAGGCTATTCGTGCATTGAAGTTTTTTAACATCCACCAAGAGTGCCAAGCTAATTTTGAACACTTTTCTATTTTTTTTAATTAATATTTTGTAATTCTTTTTTTGGGATACATTATTTTTTTAATATATATAAAGGAAATATAAAAATATACTTTTTTTTTCCTTAATCTATGCGCCAAAAGCAGTCATAAATTACGAATAATCTAGGAACAAATAATTGTGATTAATGATTTATTTTTGCACACATTGTTATAATACAAGTACTATAAATCTAGTACAAATTTATATTATTGCTTCTTTACATAGTTAGTTTCATAATAAGGAGAAATTTTATGGGTGCCAGAACAAGGTCTCCTAGCCATGGCAACCCTTTAGAAACTTTGCGATGAATTTGAAACAAAATGACGGCTCCTGAAATTATTGACATTTTGGTGATATTTTGATTAGAAGCAAAGATACGATATTCTTCTAGAAGTTTCCTCCTATCACGGAAACTATAAAAAGCGTAGAGACAAGACTCAGCTAATCGTTGAGTGTATAGAAAAGTAGTGAACTAATTGGCTCATAATATCTGATAGCGTAATTTATGATAATAAGATTCTTTATTATTGATTTACTGCTTCTGTATTGTAGATTTCTGCAAGTGCTGAGTTTGTATAAGCTTCGTCTATGTCTTATCTATGTTGTGTATGTTCCTACAATCAAGCATCGTTATCCATTATTAAGCTTGATATGTGTACGCTTCGACAATGTTTTTTACACAAGTGTTAAGTTTTTTCGAAGAATTAAGTGTCATTATCATTTACTAAGCTTGTTTTGTATCTGCTTTGTGTATGTGGGATTTTTTTTCACCTTTATCGTATATTTTCGTGAACAAAACATCGTTATCTATTATTAATCTTGTTGGAGTTTTCACTGTACACTTATCGGAAGAAATTTTCCGTAACAATGCGAAATCCAACATAGTTACAGATGTTTCTCGTAATTTTTATTCATTTGAATTGTGGGCCTCTTTAGTCAGTGATTATTTAACTTGACTCGTTCCGAAAGTTGGGTAGTGCCTCATTGCACTCAAATTAAAAATTCTGACCACAATCTTCATGTATTTAAAAGAAATTGTCATATATTTCAAGTGAATTTAATATTTAGCAATAAATATTCCAAATAGTAAAATTTCATGGAGTTTTTTTGTATAAAGAAGGAGGCTATGTATTGAAAGTAATCGTAGATTTCTGTGCTCTTTCCTCTTGGTTAGTGCTAATATTAAAATGCTAATATTTTCCTAATTTTTTTTTAAATCTAAAAGTGTTATTATAAGCTGTTAAAAATATAGAAAATAATTTTAATTTGTACCAAAGTTCAAAAATAAATAAACTAAAGCGAAATAATGAAATGATGAAGTGCTGATAGAAATATCTCAGGTAAATTAGAATTTCACTCATACTTATTAAAATTTTAGTAACAATAATTATATGCATATATTTTGTTGAATATTTAGATATTTTTTATTTTCTCTGTGATTTTAGTTTCTTCTTGTCTTGAAATCCGCGGGTCATACTTATACAATTTTATTTTGACTTCCAAGATTTTACAAAAATAATTGTTTTTTGCTTTTTAATATAATAATAAAAGCACATTTCGGAAACCATTTTATGTTTCTTATATGGTACTTTTTAGTTTTTAAATATATTTCATTATTTTAATTTTTATGGTATCATGAAATCAGTTTATTCCTAGATTCCCTACCAGATGGCGCCACGCATGTAGAATACAATTACAATTAAAATTAAGTAAATAATCTATAAATAAATGTTGAATATGTTAAAATATTGTATTGTCATCAGGAACAAATAAATGTTAAAAACTTAGTGCAATAGTATATTAGAAAGTATGCTGAAAAATTATATCGTCACGCAATATCAAGAAATAAAAGTAATAAAACGGATTCATTTTAATAGAAAACATAGAGAAGTATACTTTATTGATGCTTAATTTTTAAACAAAGCAGGTGGTTGTAAAAGTCTTTGTGGAAATATAAAGCATTTTTATAGCAAAGTAAAGGAAGATATTTCGGGAGAACGTTTTCCTTGAAAAGCAAGATTCTTCATCACGTAAAGCTCGGTCGTATCTGTTACAAAAGAGTAAAGCCTGCAAATAGGAAAAAAAGAACATTTATTATTTCCATTTATGAAAATATATATTTCGAAATAGCATTCTAAATTATGTTCATATTCCACAATGCAAACTACATTTGATTTTATCATATTTTTGACATGCCAAAACTGATGAATCGAAATATGTATCGTTAAATCTAACATATTACATATGTTCTATATCCTCCCATTGGTGTGGTGGGGAAGTTTGGAGAAGGTGGTACCAGCTCAAATGTCGTCCTTGTCCTCTAATAGCAGTTCAAAATGACGGTCCGTCCCAAAATAGCCCTAACGTTGTTTTAAAACGGGATATTAATATAACTAACCTGAATTAAATTACATATTAAAATTGATGCTTGAAATTTTAATCCTCTGATACTCCACACATATTTATCGCGTAGAATGTCCATTTTTATTGTGGCCCAATAGCTCATTTCAAAATGAATAGAGATACATGCATAGATCCAGTTGGAAAGATGCTTTAAATGGCAGGAAGAATTATATTTCATATTGTTTGAGTCAATAAATATATTTCTCAAAAAAGTTGCGAAATCTGTTTTCCTATATGATCCCTCAGTTCTATCAGTCATACTTATTGAAAAAAAAATTGCCGACATTCTAAAATATACGGTAAAAAATTTCTCATTTTATGATTAATGTAGACGGAGTTATAGTTGTTTAACCTACGTGAAGACCACATAGAAATTTATTTTAACTAAGAATTTGATAAAAAAGCACAACGATTTATAATTTCAGTTTGCAGTCAATCCTTTAAAATCTCTCTCGAGACTCCGAAATTATCAATAAATAGAGATTTTTAATTTTTCAAAGGTCAGTCCGTTTTAGTCGCAAAAGAATGTTTTTGTTTATTTTTAATGTTAATACCTGGAAAACCAAGCTTCATTTGAAGCGTGTTTTTTTTTTTTTTTTTTTTTTTTTTTTTTTTTGTAAAAGCGTTTTTTTTTTTTCTGTTAAAATATTTAGATACAAATCATTACTGATAACATATGAATATTTTTCAATTTTACCTACATATGAACTGGTCATTTAAATAATAATAAAAAAACACATAATTGCACTTAGTTTAACATACTCTTCGAATTGGTTAACCCTTTCTAGGATCGTGGGAAGTATGCTTCCCACCAAATTTATCAATCTTTGTATGAAATTTTATAGGTTGGCATAAGTTCTGACAAATTTTTTTAGAAAGAAATTTAGATGCTTTAGTTCTTTATCTTACACAAAATGATGTATCTTGATTTGTTACTTAATTATTAATTAACCAAATTAATTAGTTAATCAAATTAAATTTATCTAATAAGCTAAATGACTCCCTTTTCTTATTCTAATTCTAAGCCTAAAAATATTTTAACATAATATGACTAGAAAAAAATGGCCCTTTAAAGGGTTAACGCAATAATTGCATTGCTGCTATTGGATGGGAGCCGAACATATTCGTATTCGGATAATGTCATATAGCGCCGTCTCACAAGGATTTGACCAGTAGGCTATCATCCTTTGGCAACAATGAAAGCATCACAAACATTAACGACGTGGCCCTATATGACGTTGTCAGCAAGAGACAAGATAGAAAAAGGTTCTAAAAAGTTATAAAAAAATTTTGTGTAAAATCTCGTTTTTTCATGAAAAACACCTATATAGATGAACTTAAAAAACAAAACCTTTTCAAAATATAAAATTTGATCCAAATCGTTGGAGCCAAATCCGGGATACACGAAATAAATTTATAATATACAAGAATTTATCGTTTAAATTTATAAGATTGTGTCAAGAATGTTTTACTAAGAATGATTGACAGAGCTGGGGGATTGTATTTTGTAACTTTTTAAGAAACACATTTAATAATGCACACAAATTTAATTAATGCATAAATAAAATATTCTTCCTGTCATTTAAAACATCTTTCCAACTGGAAATATATGTCTATCTCTAATAGTTTGAAAATTATATCTATCTCTAATAGTTTGAAAATTATGTCTATCTCTAATAGTTTGAAAATTATGTCTATCTCTAATAGTTTGAAAATTATGTCCATCTCTAATAGTTTGAAAATTACTTATTGAATCGAGATAAGAGTGGACACATTTAGAAGAAGAAAAAATATATAACAAAATCTATTCCAATCCTTTCTTTAACGCAATTCAGTTTAAAATGTTAACCCTTATCCAGAATCGTGTAACTTGTGGTTAAAAGGCGTTATTGAAATAAAGTACAATTTCTTCATAAATTATATGTAAAATCATTGTGTCTCAACCGGCTAAAGGGTCCCTGAAATCTGGCTAAACTGATATTTCAGAAGTCATAATTTTATTCAAAATGCTGAAATATTGAAAAAAAAAAGTTCTAACTCATGTTTAAGATCAATAAATTATGAATCAGAGTATTTGTTTCAACAGACATATGCTAAAATTAGGAACCAGAATATTTTGAATGAATTATTACTAAGTAATGCCAACATTATTAAATCAAAACAAAAGAGGATTATAGTTTTAAATAAATCAAAAATTTTAATATGATCCAAAATATAACTTAATTTGAAGATTTCTCTTGCAAATTTATATTTGATTTGTATCCTCAAATATTGGAATAAAAGTTCCAGTTTTTTCTTTATAGGTTTTTAAAATTATATTATTTATATGTTTATATAGGTTTTTAAGAAAATCCTGAGAAAAGTATATATAGAAATAAAACAATTAATTTTTCTTTCAATTATTTATATGAATTGGAAGAAGTAAGTCAGAATTATTCAAACTGTATTATAAAATATATGAAGTCGATGGACGAATTGTTTAAGTGACTGCGCGATCTGTATAACGCAACCAGAGTGCAAACGTTTCAACCACATACGAAAATTCCATGCTGTATTATATAATGATAACTCTTAATCTAATTTAAATCCTAATTAATATCCTAATTTTTATCTTAATTTAATCTATATTAACTTCATTCTAAAATGGTTCCTTGTTTCCTGATCCAGTTCCACTTTTTTAATTTAATTAACCCTTATCGTGGCAAGATTGCTTTTTTGAAGAAAAGCAAAAAAATGTATATAGGTAGCTATACATTTTGTATAATATACATCATTTTGTATAGTATACCATACTTACAACTTTATAAAAATTATTTTATAGTGGTAGTATATTTTTATAAAGTTGTATATATGGTATACTATACAAAATAAACATAAGGATTAATTATACACGCGCTCTATAAAATTGCTCATTTCAGCATTTTCTCACTCTCTGAGAGAAGAGATAAAAATCTTTAAGCCTTTCAACACTCTTTTAAAGATACCTACACTTTCCTTTCCTAAGTCTACACGTATCAAATAAATCCCTATCAAAATATCATTGTAAAAACCGCCGAAGGGAAAATTTCGTTCGCTTTTGCTTTTGTACCGCGATGTAGATTGATGCGCCATTTGATCATAGCTTCTTCTTTGTATCTAATACGCCTCCCAAAGTGAATTAAATCGAAGTTTTAAAATTTCAAAAGTTTCTATTTTTTTGGCCACGCAAATGCAAATACGTGTTTATCTAATATATAAAATTCTCGTGTCACAGTTTTCGTTGCCATACTCCTCCGAAACGGCTTGACCGATTTTGATGAAATTTTTTGTGCTTATCCGGTATCTATGAGAATCGGCCAACATCTATTTTTCATCCCCCTAAATGTTAGGGGTAGTCCATTATTAATTAAAAACTAACTTTCCCGCCAAAAAAAATCTTCCATTTTTCCCAACGCCAACTTTTCCGCCAAAAAAATCTTCCATTTTCCCCATCGCCAAATAAGTAAGGCATCAGTTGTTTTTTTCTCCCAACAGTAATTAGGCTAGGGTTAACATTTTTCGACGGATTATTTCAAACGATTCTGTTTATTTTCTTAATGTTTTATGCATTTAAAATTAAACATTGTTAATTAATCCATGTTTCACATTCATTCTGAAGTACTTTTGAATTAAAATAACACAGAATAAAGGAAATTAAAAATGTCTAATCTGCATAGCGTTACCCCAACTGGCGTAGAAAAATTTACGCATTTGCGTTGACGTAACTGGCGAAGAAAATCCACGCATGCGCATTGTTCTGATTGTTGGCATGACAACCAACGGACGATTTAAATTATTTTTAGGTTAGTTGCATGCTTTTGTAAGTAAAATGTATTTATGTTAGTTATATATTTTTTTGTATATGCTTATAGTTTTAAGTACATCGTTTTTTAAGTAGATTTTTTTAAACCTGTTTTCGACCGATTATTTTAAACGATTCATTTTATTTTCTTAGTGTTTGATGCATTTAAAATTAAACATTGTTAATGAATCGATCTGTTCATGATGAATCTGAGAAATTTTTGTTGACAAATTCTTGAGATATTACATAAATTAAGAAGGATATTCTTTAGTGACCATAAAGTTTAACCGCTCAGTGACTCTATTATCAGTAATCATATTATTAAAAAAAATGCTTTGTTTCAGTAAAAAATATTATATTAATTGCAGATTAATCATTTACACTGTAATTTAAAGCATAATTTCTACGAGGGGTAACAGAAAATTAGAGAGATATATATCACGCTATAACTGAAGGCCTTTATAATATTATGAGTGAATTATATGACTATCAAAATTTGAAGTTTTAAAATATTTTGCTGAAGAATCTATTAAAGTTGGAATTGCGTAAAATGTTTAATGGTACGACCGGAGTTTTATCCCCTGCTTGGCGAAATTTTTAAAAATCGCAAACAACGGCCTTGCGAAATGTTCAAAAGCAAAGAAGCAGATGTTCAATTATAGTGCATAATAAAGATTGCCAGCTTTGGTGCGTTATCGCAACTTGGCGAAGAAGGAGGTTAAACTCCGGTTAAACCTATTTAATTATTAAAATTTAAATGAACATTAAGATTGGCGAACAGGCTGGTCGCCAAAGGCGGCTAGTATATTTATATAATGTGAAGAGGGAGAGAGCACTTATTCATACTTATAAAAGTATGTTGTCACTACTTTCTTTAAACTTCTTTTATGCCAAAGACACACGACTTTGTCGCACTCTTTCTCACCAAAAAGCTATGGATTTGTGATGCTACGAAATGTTAATGAGATCCATGGATCTGTATTTAACATCTCTTTTCAGCTACGGAATTCCTGAATGAGCTACATTAACAAGCATTTCTGCTTGCTGGCTATAAAACTTGTTTATTTGAGCTTATTTCAGAAGCTTGCATTGGGAAAAGAGCTTTCAGTTTGTATTGGGAAAGACAGCGTTCAGTTTTCCTGTGTGTGAAGGTATATCTTCATAATAGAGACTATAGCCTTAACAGTGTAAACTTAGATCTTTTATCTGAATTTTAGATCTTTTAGACAAAAGCTATCTACAGTCGACAGAAGATACAATTTTTATAAGACAGGACTTTCTAAGAAATACGAGATGGATTTAGAGATTTTGGGGAATACAAGACATTTAAATGTTTCTCTAAAGTGTACGATTATTAAATTACACGTATAACTAATAAAAAAATGTTGTTTGGCTAAATATTCTGGTTCATCATACTTTTCAAAGCTAAAGAAAAATAAATAAAAAATAATAATAAAATACACACAAATGATAATGAATAAGAACTAAATAAGGAAATAACCAAGAACAGAGGTACGATTTGGTATTTATGTACAAAATATTTCGAGTGAATTTTGTTATTATGGAGTAAATTCATAATAAATGTATCAATGCATGTTATGCCTCTTATTTTAATATGTTTTATTATAAAACTGTGACATCAGGTCTTTTTTTATTTCAAAAATTTAAAAATAAACTTAGGATTTGGGATTTAATATTGGATAAATTTAGAATTACTTCATTGAACATAAATTGATCCAACGAAATTGACATATTTGGATTCTAACTTTCCATCTCAAGCGTAGAGTCTCTACATGAGATTCTGACATGTAATAAAAAAATATGCATACTTTTTTAAAAGATTTAAAAATTATATGCTAATTACAACAAAAGCTAAAAGTCAGTTTATTAAGCTCTTTCATTTATCCTCTTGTCACTGAGACATATAAGACATACATTCTATAATAAAGACATCTGAAAAGGCAGCATTTCATCTATGTTTCCGAACTTTCATTTTGTAAGTAATGTGATGATTTTCGAACAGATAACTCTACATCTTTATACGAAACTATTCAAAAGAGAAGAGATAAAATTGTATATTAAGAAGAAACATGTTTGATATTAGAAGCCGAGTTATAATAATTTTAACATATAAAATCATCAGAATTCATTGCCTTATAGTGAAACTCGTTATTAGGATTTACAAAAAACTGCTTTCATTACTTTAAGTTATGTGACTGTTTAAGTTTAACAATGAAAATCGAACCTACCATTTTTCAAATAACTTATTTCTTCAACAGGATGTGGTAGTCGTGGTCGTAATCGTAAAGTCCGTGGTCGTAGAGGTGGTCGTAGTATCCGTAGTGGCCTAGGTAGTTGTATCCGTAAGGATATCCGTAGATGGCATAGGAGAACGCCAGAAGACTGGCCAACAGCAGGAAAGCGAACTAAAGGGAATATGAATGAATTAGAGAACTTGAAGTTTAGGAAGAAACTTGAATATCTATCAATAACTTCAATATCATAAATGGCTTTTACCAAAATAAAAAAAAACCAGAACGTTGTAAATAAAGTGACTAAACCATTATTAATAAAAAATATTTTTTTTAAATGTGAATAACTTTGAATAGCTGTCTATGGCTTTAATATCATTAAGTCAGCCATCTGACTCTCCGACCAGCAACGAAGGTACACGGATTTAAACCATAAAACTGAATGCCCGGACCGCCGCAACAGCAACACTGGCGGGAACTGTGGTTGAGTCCTAAGGGCCATCACCGACCACGGTACAACCCTCCCCGAAGGAAGTACGTCCCATCATCGATGGGAGGAGTCAGATCCCCCACCTATTAGTGCACCCTCCAGGGTGGCGAGATCCAACCACCATGCCGGAAGCATCTCACCCTCATTTTGAGGTGTCCCCCGGGGGTTTAATATCATTAATAACTTTCACCGAAATAAAAGAAAAGCAGAAGGTTGTAATTATTAATAGGATTGTAGGATATTAATAGCAAAGACTTAAAAAATGCAAATAATACCAAATCATTTTGAGATTTTTGAGATTTAATCCTTGAATATTGGAATGTCGTTTTAAAGTTGATTATACCATCTCAAGGACTTCAATTTGCAAAGATTATATGTAACATCGCATTCTAGTTCTGAGCACTTTTGCTCAACATGAGAAACTAGTGCGTTTAGACATGATCATTTAGAAGGAGTGAAATAACAGCTGAGATTATGCGTTTGAACTGAGATAAGTTGGAGACCAATGATCTGTAATGGCGCATATGCTTTTAACCTGCAAGAGCCTTGACTTACTATAAACTGTTTTCATGGTACATGGTTTAAGAGAATCATTTTCGGAAAAGTTTATTAATAATACTTTCTATTAATCACGTTTTCAAATCGGAGTGGATGTTCAGTTTCTAATATATCATTGGGTGTTGAAAACGATTCTAAGTATTACATTTTTCGACTGGTTCAAACTGAAAGTCTAGAGATTGGGGCATTAATATCCCTGTTAGCTCAAAATGTCCAACAACAATGTTATGATATTTTTCAGACATTGGCCGGAATTCAAAACATCGAGCCACATCATGGGGATTTCGTACAACATTTTATGCTAATGCGGATAAGGCGAAAAGTTTGTTTGAACTATAGAATTTACCGAAATGAGAGAAGTTGGAATATTGTAGACATATATTATCATATAGATGTTGTATTAAATCAGTTTGGCGAGTACAACCGAGCATGGCTCTTCTGCCAATACACCCCAAAATTCAGATTCATCCCATCTTATATGGACTGAATATCCCAGAAGTGAATTTGTTGTCAACAATCAAGTCTGGCAAAACGAGTATCATGATTCAACAATGCACATGTTGCTGTTGGCTATAGGCGAGGATCGAACTCGCAACCTTTGGGTTCGTAGCCGAGTAACAAGACCACTAGACGAAAGAATTTTCTCATGTCTCGTAGCTGTTATCTGGCTTATAAAGCGTCACCACACATCATAAAGACAAAATGTAGATCAAACGACTTTGGAGCTCCTGGGTGTTGCCTGAGGTTGAAGATATTTAACAACTCATGAAAAAAAGGGAATTAGACCAAATGATCTTTTCGCACTTAGATGTTGCTGAGATTGAGGTCTGATTTAAGTTCGGAATATGTTGTAATTTACCTTCATGGGGATATACTTCTTCTTGTGTACAGCTAGCCACCCTGCCACCACTGAACGGAGCAGTATCGACAGAATTTGCATGGGAGTTACCGGAGGAAAAGCAGAGAATTGTTCTGAAGTCAGCTCGCATAGTTTAGCAATTCATTGGTAAAGGTTAAAACTACCAGTTCTTGAATGATTCGAATAATCATGTTTAGCAACGTAGAAAAAGGACAGATATTTCAAAAGTACAATGTATTTTTTATCACAAAATTGGATCTAATTTCGATACAAAAACCAAAAAAAATTACCTCTACCAAAATATTGTTAGATAGTTCAGCTCAATCGAATAACATATGAGATGTGATTGCAACAAAAACCTCCTATATTATTGCAAAAATAGAACATTTTTAAGACCAAATCTTAGGAAATGCACAGTTCATTATAGAAACTAAATAACCAGAGTAATACATACCAAGTACTGCATGATGAACTTCTCTCGCTGTACCTTAGGGAGAAATAAGCTACCCATTCCCTAAAATTTTGGCCTTATATACCTTTCATCCCCTTTTTTTAACATTCAAGGCTAAATTCCTGATTTTCACTCATAAATCTGGAACAAAAACTTCTCGCTAAACTTAATATAAATCAGACTTATCCCACTCAACTGTGAATTGATCTGTATTTCACGTCCAAAAGCTCCATTTTTGTTATTAAACGTATCTCTCTGCAAAAAAATTTGGACGGTTTGCAATGCAGAAAGGCGAATAGTTTTCGTATTGATAGCAATATACAAACTTTGCATGCCTAATGCCACGTGTGACGCACTTTCCGCAGAGCAGTAAGGCGCTTGAAAAGTATTTCACCCTGATAAGGGAAGAAGGTGATTCCAAGGTCAAGGCGTGCGGAAAAACCGTTATTAATATTCATTTCAATATCTCCAAATGTTATTTCAGATAAAGGTAGGAAAAATGCTTTTATTGTGCAAACATTTACTTCTCAAAATCTGAAATATATAGTTTGACTGAAGTGTTAAGTTTAACTCATAGTACCACCATACCGAATTACCATAGAACAGTTCTGAATTTTTAGTAATTAGGCGGATAGAAAGAATGCTCCAAATTTGAATTATCTGATTCAGATTAGAAACTAATAAAAACAATTTTGATGTAAAAATCAAAAATCAAACTCCAACCATCTGTCAAATGTATTTTTAAAAATTCTTAATTACATACACCAAAAGATTGAAAGATATAATTATATTTCGTTTTAGAAATCCATTGTAGTGTTATCAAAAATTGAAATTCAGCAAAATCTTCAGTTAGAAATTTTTCCCCAATTATAATATTTCCTTTGCGAATATTACGTATACAAGGAATGAAAAGAAATACAGTTCTTATTTTGACATAATAAAAAATATCATTAGGATGCATGAACTAGGAAAAAATAATATTATGATAAAAATTTAGAAACTCCTTTAAAAAAAGGAAAATATTATTGAATTACTGTGGGTAATATTTAGTTAGTCTTTGATTGATTGAATGAAAAAGTTTTAAAAACTGGCACCTAGTTGTAAGAAAACGTGAAAATTTTATTCCAACTTGATTTTAATAATTACATAATCCATCCGATTATAATTAAATCCCCAAAATTCCTCGCATTTCTCTAATAAAGATACTTTCCCAGTGAATACCTTGCATGGCTTTACCATACAATAGCTACGAAATATTAACCTTCGAATTTAGCATTTTTACTTAAACGATCGGGTGATCCTTGAAGAATATTTTGGTGCTCAATTCCCCCTATGCGGATTAAAAGTATTCAAAAATCGAATTTAGGCTTCTGACGCATTCTTCCCAACCGATTGACACAAAATTTTGACACAGAATTACAATTGTAGTCACAAAATCCATATCAAATTTAATATAGTTAAGTATCTACGTTTTTGAATCACAATCTTTGTGCCTTTCTGAAAGTACAAACCGACAAATGGTCAATCCCTCTTTGGATTTCGCTCAAAATTTAACAGGCATCAATACTAAAGATGCTAAATGCGTGTACCAAATGTTATTTATCTAGTTCTCTTCATTTCATTGTTAACGTGCTAACTTATATGAAAAAAGACAGACTTCTTCTGAACGGATTTTATTCAAAATTTGATGGAAATCTACGAATTTGGTTTTAAATCTGTATACCAAATTTCATCCACATAGCTCAAAGAGTTTTATTTGTTGTTGAGTTATATTTGTCACAGACAGCTATCTTTGTCACAGTCAAACAGACATTTTTTTCCATAAATGTGTTTTTCGGTCTCAGGAAAGTCTGAAACGTGGATATTCGAATTTTTTGATGTTTACTATAATTTATCTATACTTCGTACACAATAAGGTAAAAATCGATAATCTTATTTGCAAGATGAAATTAATTCAAAGGTGTTTTGATAGTCGATTTTTTAAAAAGAAATTATGTTTTCCGAATTCAGGTAGGTTAAAACGTGAAGATCTGTCAAAATCTCGAGTTCGAACTTTTTAAATTTTACTTTACTTTCTTTATACTACATATATGAGAGAGTAAAAATGAAGCTATTGACGCTAAATGAAACGATTTGAAGATTTTAAGTTTTGTTTTTACGAAATTTTTATATCATACATTGTAAAGTGTTTTTCGGAAATTTGTATAAAGTTGGAAAAGGTGAATACTTCACACTTTTCTGCTTGATTACGAAGTTGCTTAACGTTGTACTACCGAGTAACTTTTTTCAATTAAAATATATTATGCTGTATAATAAAACATTGTCACCATTGATAAGACATTGAGTTTGGTCATGGAAGACTACTTAAAATGCTATTTTGTAATATAATACGATTATTTTATTTTGAATTAGAGTTCCTTCAAACAGTTAAAAATTTCTAAAGATGAAGAAAATTCAGGAAACAATTCGTGGTATTTTCTTTTAATCCTATCTGAAGAATTTTCTAAATCAAGCCTTTCCAGTAAGTTAAATTATATGTGTAATATCTAGTTTAATAAAATGAAAAAAATCGCATTAATAATTTATGACGCAAAGTAGAAATGAGGCAAGAACGCCGCATTAGCTACTAGATTTAATTATAATCATTGCTACAGAAGCTAAAAGAAAATTAAGCGCATTTCGAATTTATGATAGAAACAATTCAAGAGCTTCAGAATCGATTGGTTGAATACCTAATAAATATTTAGCAACTCTTTTCTTTATCTCATTAAATCCTTGTATGAAAGATGTATTTAGAATTCTAATTATGATTTCAAATCATAACTCAGATAATATTTAAATTGAAAAATTTTAATTTTTTTGCTCTTTCTGAAGATGGAAACAGAAGACGGAAAAAAATTTATTTGGTTAAAGCAAGGTTTACACTTAAAAAGTGTAATGAGAGAGATATTTTTATGCAATGATATTTTAAAAACTAATTTAAATCCTAATAAATTTCCTACTTTTTATCTTAATTTAGCCTATATTATCTTTGTTCTAAAATGTTCTCTTATTCCCTGATCTAATTCCATCTTTTTTATTTAATTATTTCTAACATGCGTTTAACAAAACTGCTACAATCAGCATTTTCTCCTGCTCCGAGGGAAGGGATTAAAATCCTTAATGCATAGCACATTCTTTTAAAGATACCTAGATTTTTCTTTCCTAAAACTATACGTGTGAAAGAAATCCCTATAAAAGTATTATTGTAAAAAACATTGAAGGGAAAATCCCCGTCTCACTAGCTCTTCTGCTCTTGTGTCGCGATGTAGACTGACGTATCTCATCACTTCTTCCTTGTACATAAATTATGCCACCCGAACCGGGATGGAATAAATCGAAGTGAAAAAAAGTTCGGTCAGTCATAATATATATATATATATATATATTGTGAAAAAAATTCTGCACATCAGGTAATATTGCCGCATTGAAAAAAGACTTTCAAATCTCCATGGCCGAATGGTCATGGCACTGGTCTCATAATCAAGAAACCGTAAGTTCGAATCCCACTAGAGACAATGCGATTTATAGTATATGTAAATATTTAATTCCCTGATTTTACGTTTTCCTTTATTTTATGTTCCAGAAGATACTGGACATTTCTTACTGTCTGGTTTCTTCATGTTCTGGACTTTTCTTACTGTCTCCAGAAAAGTATTCTGGAACTCCCTCTGCTAGTATAAAAACAGAAGATGTGTCAGTCACTGTGTTCTGAGTTCAGAGTTGAGTTAATAAATTGGCTTAGCTCTACTTCTTTTGTGTGTCATTGAGTTCTATACTAAAGTATTTACGTGACAATATTAATAAAAAAATGACCTTTATTGTGATGTTGAAAACGGATACTTTGGGGATCAGAGATGCAATTGAGATTAAATCCAAAAAAGAAACGCAACAATACATTTGTCATCTCTATCCATTGTTTTCATTAAGCAATATCTTGAGTCAATTTATCTTGAAGAGAGGCAAGCAATCAAGTTATCTTAAAGAGAGGCGAAATAAGTTATACTTCATAGCTGAGCAGCAATGTATCCGAATCTTCCAGAGGCATGAGCTTGAAGGTAAATTTATAGACGGTGAACCGTTTTCGAAGAGTGTCTTGATTAAGATATGATTGAAACAATATCCGAAACTGAGATACCAAATTCAAGCCATTTACCTCATAGATATGTAACCAACTAAAAGTATACCCAGTTGTGTAACTCAACTCCATCAAAAGTATATTCAGCTTTTGGAATTCCACTTCTTGTCTAGTCAAAAGAACTGTATCCATAACTGAGTGTCTTGAAAAAGGAGTCAAATTTAATTGAATAAATTCTATACATTTTAAGGAAATACTGACTAAATGTTATTGGAGTTGTTTCCATAATTAAAAAGGTATTACTTCTAATTTTCATTGCAATGGAAAATGTTTTAAAAGTTCTGTGGTGAGAAGATTACAAATTTAAAAAAAAAATTTAGGTATACGAGAGAGTAAACTTGTTTTCGACTATATTTATAGCCCTTTACTCATGGTAGCAATTTAGTAACTATTTTGTAAATATTTATCTATTAACTATTTAGATAAAAATTAAGAACATGTCCTATTAAAATTAATAATGAAAGTAATTTCAGAAAAATTAAAAATTCTTTTTATGTCGATAATTATTTGATCTCCGTGTACAATACAGAACTTTCTCGCCTTGTTCAAGAGGCAAAGAAAACCCTACTATGGCTCATTTTGATTTTCAAAAGTGGGGATATAACGTGGAGCAAAGTATAATAAGCCGTTGATCCAATTTACGAAGCAGAAACGAAGATGTCCTTTCCTGTCATCTACAAAATATGGATCCTAATTTTAATGCTCATATTGAAAAAAGTATATTACCAACAACTGGAAAGATAGTTGGTCGACTGGGGATTTCTGAGCCCCGCGTCTGTCTGTTTAAAACGTATGGTACATGGAAATCGGATTAAGAATAGACCCATTAAAGACATGAAACTGTAAATGGGATATCATATTTTACCAGATGGAATTACCAGAGAATGCAAAACTTTCATTACTGAATCGAAATTATTGTCAAATGCAGAATTTGTGTGTAAGGAATGAGTGTCTAAATGTGTAAGGAATAAGTCCTCATATCTTTTTCTATTCCAACAAACTAGCATGTAATGTTTCAGTATTTCTAAAAGAAGGCGTCCAAATGAATTTTAACAATCCAAAAACGTCTTTAAAAAAATATTACAATACCTTGCCCAGAATTATCGGTATACTATTGTAAAATCTCGATCCAATAACAGGTAGCGTTATGATCAAATTCTTTATTTACAGCTTTATTACATAAAAACAACTCTTTCTCATCTAGGTTAAATGAATGATGCTATTTATAGCACGAAATTTAAACAAGCATAGTTCCTCGAACAAATTTGAAGAAAACGCCTTCACAAGAACAGCTAACAGGCGGTTGGCGTCTCAGGCTACTGCAGGGTTAGCTCTAGGAATCCACCGAATTTCCTTCGGGTTGAATTTTTCTCAGAAGTTCCACTTCATACCAAGCTCCTCTCTCTCTCTCTCTCTTCTTCCGAAAAATCTCACCTTTTATCTTTCTCTTAGTCTCCACCTTTCCTGTCCACTCCCTGTTACCCAATCACCGTTCAGAACAACCTGAATCGTCCCTGGTCGCCCGTGGGAAATGTCCATTGATGATCCACCCTCCACAATGGGAAAAATGAAGGACATCTCGACATCTGGAGTGTTTGACACTCTCGCCTTTCGAAGACACTACTTATTTCCCTGGGAACGCAGTTGTGGTTCCTTATCTGGATTAGCACTAAATGGCCAGATGACTGTACTTAAAAGGAGGGTCTTCCATTTGGCAATCTGGAGGCACTTAACACTGTGGGAGTTTCGTTGATGAAGAATGGCCCGGAATGTAAATTATCGAGTGTGGGAAAAAGGAACGTCACCATGGTCACCCAGGGAAGAAGCTGAATCATTACACTATATATACAATGCAAGAATACACAGCAAATCGATTTCTACCCCAAAGGCAGAAGACCACGTATGGGAAGTATTAGTGTTTTAGATTATGGAAGTGTATTTGTCTGGACCACTTCGTTTAAGACAGAGATACTGCTTCGTTAAGACAGAGATACTGCTTCGTTAAGACAGAGATACTTAGATACTGCTATTTACATGTATAATGTACAGGTCCGTCCATTTCGAATGAATTCAAAGTATTTCCACAAACAGTTTTCTTTTAGTATTTAGAAGGTTTGTTGTAAAAAGTGAATGCCCTTATACTGTAAGAATGGATCTAGTTTTATCGATGTAGAGAATTCCTTCGTATGGGATATTGTAAATGACGCTTCTGTCTTAAAAACGCAGTGAACATTCGACTCTTGAACAGCTATTAGCTGGGCCTTATTTTGTATAAACGCGTAATAGACATAATAACTCTCTCTCTTAATCTTTTAGCTGCATTCTATTATGAAGAAATGTTAGTCATAATCTTATTACTTCGAAGACTTCTTTAATTTTCGACCTATGAATAATTAATCAGAAAATCTGAATTACTTAGCTGTATTTATTCAAAAAACTCTACGGCGACATTACTGTGAAAATGCAAGTCCCTGATGTCGACACAGGTCGTACAGATGCCCGAAATGTATTTTCGGTTGTTGTTAGAATAGAAAACTCCGCATTTATAAATTAGCAACAAAAATGGCACCCTAAAGCAGCTTTATACCCATAATCAGCTTGTAATTTCTAAAGAAAACTTACTTTCGACAAATGAGATTTCTTCTCAAGAAATGTCGCTGAGAGAAGCCGCTGCAGCTAATTCGAGAAGTGGAGGGAAAAGCTGTACATGCTGTCATTGCAAAACGAAATGTTTCACTACTAAATGCAATTGTAAAAGCAAAGGATTATTATGCAATTCAAAGTGCCATAACAGTTTAAATTGTAACAAATAAGATAGTATAACGTCAATCACATAATTAAGTTTAATAATATAGCTTTTAGTTTAATTACTATAATTTTATTAGCTTTAAGCTTAATAGCTTAGTTCCTATAGTTTTTTAATAACTATAGCTTTCTCCTAATTTGAAATATCATTCATAATATGTTTTAATAATAAAGTATGATTTAAAAACGTAACAAAAATATTTTTTTTCAACATTTACCATCAGTGCATGGTGATTGTAGACATATACCGGTGATACTCCGAATATAATAAGAATATAATAAAATATTCTCGGTCTTTCACCAAGGTATTTGGTATATGTTGACACTCACCGGTGAGTGTCGACATTCTCCAGATTTCGGTCTTTCACGGTAGCAGATATAGTGATAGATTTGATGATTTCTCATATTTCCTTGTGGTTATTTTGGATAAACTGTCCGACGGTTTTCATTAATAGTTTGAAAGAAAATCTTAAGAATATGTGCTACATATCAAACAGCTTTAAGTAACTGTCTTATATAAATAAAAAAAAATTTTGATCAATATAAATTCGTAGTATTCCTAGTTCATTCAGTTATAGCATCACTACACATAGTAATTGTCAGGAATATATAGCATGTTTTAACTGACACAATTTTGCAATAATTTCTTCATGTGGAAATTTTCAATAATTATTGAAAGAAATACAATAAACATTTATTCGTGGATATTAATTAAAATCTGACTGAAAATATAGAATGAAAACAAAATTGTTGTACTTCTAGTTTATAGAAATTTCAACAAACTACATTCGAACATTGATGACTTTTCGTTCTAAAGGAATATCGAATTCAGATTAATTTTTCTTTTTTTAAAAAAAATTATCATTACAATCATAAATAATATAAAAAAAGAAATCCCTAATTATAAATAAAATAAATATACTTATAATAGATATTAGAAATAATATTATAGACAGATATTATTTCTAAAATTAATACAAATTCTTTAATAATGGTCTGCTATTATAACTAGCTAAAAAGAGGAAAAAATTTTGCATAAATCATCTCTCTAAAAATTCAAAAATCCGCTAGTTGAAAATTATTGAACTTAATTAATTAAAAAATTCAACAATTAACGATCACTATTATTTAAAATCCATTTCTAGAGATCTTAAAATCTGCAACTAATAGTTTGGAAGAAATTTTGAACAGATTTTTTTCTAGTAACTCGAAAGATAATTTTGACAGTGTATGTTCTATATTCAACCACGAATGCAAATTGTTCCTAAGAATTAGTACTCTAAATTAATAGACAAGATACGGCTTTATTGATTTAGAGGAATATTTTCATAGATATATTTATTATTTTTAAAACATAAAAATTCTTATTTCATAGATCCTGATCATTTATTTCATAAAGTAACTTCATTCTTCATTTTAGCATTAATAGATATATTTTCAATAGTACAAATACGAAATGATTGAAAAAAACTTTTAATAACAAAAACAATGCCTTCATTGAATGTGTAATCAAAAAGTGCTTGGATCCTCCATATACTAAAAGTAAGTAAACAACTTCATTTCAAAATAATCACGTTCGAATTTTCATTAAATTTACTCGTACCCAAACAATGCGTAACAAATGAAATCCTCGGCAGCTTTTTATGTTTGCTTTATTTTTTTTCTGCTTCTACATAATGGTCCTTTTTGGTCAAAAGAAAAACTGAATGGGGAACTGGTCAACGAAACAAAGTGACGATTACAAGGTTGTTTCTTCGAACCACGCCCTCGATGAGGAGGAAGATTGGTGAGGATTTCCCACAAAGAAGAGGGCTAACCTTCAAATTTGAACTACTTATTGAAACATCCAGCGCTTTTCTTTGTTCCAAAAACTGTATATAAGCCCAAGTCCGAAAACTCCAAATCATACTTTTCCAGTCTCAAGCTAGAAAAGAGCCTTCAACATGCAAACCCTCGTGAGTATCCTACTTTCTCATTCCTTTCTCATTCCTTTTCTCATTTATTAATAGGAGAAAAAAAATCTTTAATTTCAGTTTATATCCAAGGATAATACTATAAATTATATAGTTTGAGCATACTTTATTTTTAAATTTAAAAAAAGTTGTTTTGAAATAATGGAATTTTTTTTTTTTCCACCTATATTGAAGTTATTTTTTTATTGTTTTATCAAAGAGAAATTCTCCCGATATTGCAAAATAGATTTATAAAATAATGAAAGATCTTTTATCTTTTTTTATACTTATCACTTTGCTTTTAAATAAGATCTCTTCTCTTAATAATTGTTCTATTCTTGTCATTTTCTCATGGAGTTAGAAAAAGTAACCATGTTCTTTGATAGCCCAAATAAAATTGACTTCTCGAAGATGCATATGACAGTTATAATCTTCTTTTAAATATCTCGAAAGTAATAGCTTTTTAAAGTTGCTATTTCTCCAGTAAAGAGATGTTCTAAGAACTATCTGATAATATCTGTGATAATTTTTACTTTGCACTGGTATTTGGAAGCAATTTTCTAAAGAGTCTTTAAACATTTCTGCCCACTAATTTTACTCTATACTGGTGTTAAAAAGCAGCTTTCTAAAGTGACTTAAAATATTTCTACCCGCAATCTTTACTCTACACTGGTGTTAGGAAGCAACTTTCTAAAGAGACTTAAAATATTTCTGCCCTCAATTTTTACTCCACATTGGTGTTAGGAAGCAACTTTCTAACGATTCTTAAAATATTACTACCTACAAATAAGAGAAAAAAATATCATAAATATTTCATGAGATTATAGTATGCAATCTTTAATAAATCATCAAATTGCAGAAATAAAAGGATTTTAAAGAAACTTTTTCCACTCTAAAAATACTTAAGAATGTGAAACCTTTTTAGATTACTTCACTTAAAAGAGGATTTAAGCTTACGGTTGCAATTACAGCTAGAGCTCTCAACTCAAGTTTGCTAAAATCATTAAATGTAATTGGAAAAATATATAAATTTGATTCAATTTTACTCATATATTTTAGCTTCCTTTCTATTTAGTTTAGTAAAAGTTTTAAACTATTTAATTTCCTAATTCAGCTGCTGTGCAATATGTTATGGTAGCCTGATCAAAGAACATTTAAAAGTAGTAATTACATAAAGAAGAAAAGAAAAATCTATGTTCGGTATATCGATATAATTAAATCATTTTTGAAACATTCTTTTTTTAATTTTTTAAAAAATTCAGTTTTCAAAACGAGAGTATTCAGTAAAATTTAAGATTAAAAAAATTCAAAATGAGAGTTTTAATCATTTTTTAGAAGAAACGTTTATTTTCTGTGTAAAGAACTACCAAATAAAGGCACTTTTCAAAATATTTCCATATTTTCTTCAAATATATATTGAAGAACAACTATAAACATTTTAAATTCTTATATCTGAACATTTCAATTCTTTTCTATGTATTTAATATCAAATGATTTTTAAAATTTTGCAGACATATACTTTAAGTTTATAAATAAAAAAATATATTTGTTAAATAAAAGACATTTAGGAAGAATGGATAAATATTTTTTTTAAATTTGGCCCTTGTGTGGTCATCGACTCAGATTTTTTTTTTCTTTCTTCAGTTTGTTCTCCTTGTCTTGGTTGCCTTGGTGGTGTGCACTCTTGCACAGTGGCCTTACTATGGTGGCTACTACGCTGGCTACAATGGCTACGCTGCAGCCCATCCCTATGCCTACAACTACTACGGAGCCTACAACCCAGCCCTCAGCTACTTGTGGAAGAAATGAATAAACTAACTTAAAGGTAAAGCATTATTCCGTTTAAAATATCAAATGAAGAAACTTTAAATTTTCTGGCACATTATGCCATTAAAATTTACATTATGTTAATATAAATACTTCTAAGTTTAAATATCATTTAGTTAAGAATTAAGCAAAAATAGCTCTAATTATGAATATTATAAAACAGATTCCAAATTATGTAATAATATATTTATAGACTTGATCAAAAATGATTTGTTTGTAAAATAAAATACAATAGAATGTTCATTATTATCTGAATGCTCATTAGGCATTTTCAATTTAATTCGTAAATAACTAATAATTTAAAAAGCAGGAAATTTATAAGTTGCATGAGATTTCTGGAATTTCGAATAACTTAAACCAGTTAAAGAATGAGTTAATTAATTCTTAAAATAATTTAAAAATTACTTTTATGCCGATAATTTTTAAATTTTTTTCTTATATTTTTATGCTTTTGTTGATAATGAAAAGTTGAGAAGTAATTTGTTGATAAATGAAGTTACTAAAATAATAATAGAATGAGTTTATAACAATGATTGTTATTATAAATTTCAGTACGAGTATACAATTTAAATTTATTCTCTTCCAAAGTATTATTAAATCAGTATAGATATATTTTCCAAAAATTAAAATGTCAGTTATTTAGAATATAAAATAAAATATCCTTTAGTACTTTTTTATTGGTCTAAAATGTTAAATAATTTAAATAAATTATTTGGTCATAACAGAATTTAAAATTACTTTGTTTTTAAAGAAAATATTGTAATTTGAAAATTTGTAATTAATAAGCACATTATTTCATTCCTATTTTACGTTAATTAAACTGCAATTCTGAAATAAATATTAACAGCTGTTAAAACAATTTTTAATTTTTATCTTTTTTTTAATTTTACACTTGTAATTATAAAATCATTTTCTTTCTTTTCAGATGTAACTGGATGAAAACCCCGGAATGATGTTCTATCAGAAAAAGATTGATTTCGCTCAATAGTTAACGGATAAATTTAATATTGAAACATTTTGGAACAACTTCAACTAATGTTTAAGCTAAGAACAATAAAGGAGAATTTTAATTGATTTCAGTTCTCTTTATTTATTCATTTAGAAACACCAAACGATTTGAAATCTTCAAATATTTGTAGTAATTTTGTATAATATTCAAAGACTTTTATGAATTTTGATTCTTTATGAACTAAATAAATCGGTTGACAATCATTCTAAATAGTCATCGTTTTCAATAAAAATTAAGAGATAATTTTGAAAGCTTAAAAACTATAGTTGAAAAAGAAAAAATCATGAATATTATGCCCCAGAACAAATTTTAAAAGAAAAATTCCGTAAAAAGACTTTGTTTACAATTCAATTTTAAAAATTGAAATGATCCTTTCATTTTTAAGAATATTAAAAATCTTTTTCTGCTATCTTTTTCTGTAAAATAAAATTGCAGTGAAATCATTATAATAATAATCAGCCATCTTTTCCGATTTCGATCGTTACTTGCTAGTGAAAAAATTGGGTTTACTTACACAAATTGGCTTTTCAGTTATTACAGATAAATTCTTTTTTAATTAATTAATTAAATTTATCCATTTATTATTCAGATATATCTGGTTTGTTTTATCCTGTTTAGATCCACTCCAGAAGAAATGAAACATAAATATACATAGAAAAGCTATAATGCTAAATTGCATGTCAGTTTTAAACAAAAGCATATTGTCCAAATTAGAGATATTCAGAAATAACTATTTATTTTTAGAAGAAAGTTCATGATTTTTGAGTAAAGTATTGTGATATTGTTGAAGGATTATAATAAATTTTTATCTCAAAATTCATCTAAGATTCAAGTATTCACATTGTTTACAGATAATGTGGGTTCAGAGAGCAAATTCGCTATAAGTCAGCATATGGGCGTCACTGCTGGATTCTCAAATCTTTAGACTTAGCACAATTTATCTTTTGTTTCTTTGAGGCTTTATTAAAGAGTGCCAGTAAAATTTTGCTTTTTACGTTCTTAGGAGCATCTCTGCTCTACAATATATTTTATAAAATAAAACAAGGTAGACTGTAATTTTTGAATATCTGCAGAGCCACGATTGTTAATCTTCGTGAATTTAGGCAATGAAGAGAAATCTAAGGAAGTGCCCTCTTTAAAGTAACTGAAACTTACGATCCATCAACCGTAGTATTATCATTAGAAATCGTTACTGTTAAATCACATTTTATGGGCTATGCAAGAAATTTCATAAAAAAAAATTCGCTGAAGACAGACATTATAAATAGTAACAAAAACCAAAAGGCAATAATTATCATATCATTAGATTAAAATTTTTTCTTTTGAATAAATTATAAATATGCTTTTAAAAAGTTCGTCATCTGGATTTTTAAAAAAACTTGTGATTTCACAATACAGTGAATAAAACTTTTAACCAAATTAATTTGAATGTCTATTTCAATTTGAAATGATTCTTTGCATTTTCATTCCATTAAGCATTATTTTTCTAAAGAAGTCTAATTATTTTATAAATAATTTTTTTCATATATTTTAGCTGACATATTAGAAAGGAAATTTCATAATAATATAAAAAATGGTTATTAATATATATTACACTAGCTGATATATCAGACGTTTCCCGGAATAAAAATACTTTCTTGTACAATCTTTTTTGATATAGAAAATCCCTTTTGTATAAAATACAATATACAAATCACTTTTTTTAAACTTTTTATTGAAATAAAAAATAAATTTTAAGAAATAGTAGTTTAAATAAGGATAGTGGTTAAGTTCAAAATCTTAACGTTGTACACCAAAAGAAAACTGACCTACAAATTTTCTGATTTCAAAATCGCCTGCGTTAAACTTTCTAAGTATAAAAGAAATATTGAGAGAAAAATTACATAAAAATAAAACTGATGTCGTTGAGAAGATAATTAAAAAAAAAAATATGACGGTGAACCTTTTGTTTGAATTAACTTCCTCCGATATTTTTTCGGGGGAAAAAAGCAAAATATTGCTTAATTTCTGGCAAATTTAGGCGATTGCTGTCTATTTCAAATGCTTGCAATATCTTTACATTTCTTGCCTCCATTTGAGAGACTGACTTATGCTTACTTTCTAACCCTATAAGTTGAAATAAATGAAAACCAGGCAAAATGTTACTTATTAAAATGAAACAGAAATTAAAATAATTATTTAAATAAAAAAATAAGTCCCATTTTTGAGTGGAACAAAAAGTATGAGATTATAAATCTGTATGGGATTAGGAGAAATTACTTTTTACTTTTCAATAAGTTTTTAAAATGAGGATATTATTATTATTTTTTTTTTACTCAAATAAATATTTTCTGTTTTTTAGCCTTGTGTGAGGGAAATTTTGCAATCGATTTTAAACTAACTTCCCAATATACTAATGACTTGGCGTAATGCTATTTGTCGATGATGAAAATTTTTAATCGATTGTAAAATGTGTACTGAACAGACACGGAAGAAATCAAGTTGGTACTGCATTGCCATCAGATCAAGAAATATCCTTAAAATTTCCAGTGCATCGGGAATTTGGTTTAAAATAGTGTGTGAAATCTGCACCTCACAGAGAGACAGAATAGAAAATGAATGAATAAAAACGTGTTACTTAATAATAAAAATAGAGGTAGAATATTTCAAAATGAACCTTAATTTTAAAGCTTTTAACTTGTTTTAAAATTTAACAACAATAGTAAGAAATATTGTCTAAACAGGAAATCGATATCATTGAACTGATAAAATTTTTACCTTTAAGATGGTATTAATATATTTCTTGCAATTTTTTTTTTATAGTTATTAGAGAAAAATGGTAAAATTTCGGTTAAGTTCTATTCATTGAATATTTACTAAAACTTTGCTCTTTTTTGGTTTGCTTTAAAATAGACTTAATCTTAAGGAAGAGGTGTGGAACAAACATAAATACATTCATATGTGGTCACAATGGCTTTTATTACTTTTTTTGTATGTGAATATATAAGAGAAATCGTAATTGTTGAAAAATTCAAGATTTTTACAAATTTCCAAGTTTTAGAGTTTTTCCTGAGTCCGAAAGTTTTGATCTCCCCGAGTTTTGAACATTATGTCTGTCTGTCTATGAACACAATCATTCAAAAATGATTTGAATTAGATGGCTCAAATTTAGTTTAGGCAACTATATAGATTTTTATCAAATTCTGGACAAATTCCGTTCACAGAAAGTCTGTACTTGCCTTATCGAGTACAAGTGAATTCTATAATTGCAAAACGCAAAGATATAGGGAGATAAAATTAGATACACAGGTGTTACATCAAAAATACAGATATCAGATCTTGACTGTCTATCAGTCTGCGCATTCGCGTGGATGTAAACGCAGTAACTCAATAAAGCATGCCTTAAATCAATGAAAATCGATACGTTATCATGTGACTACAGCTGTGGTTTGGTGTCAATTGACCTTCAAAAAGGAGTCCAAAATACATATTATCTCTATAGATTCAATAAAAAATGCTAAATTCAAGCCAAAGATCTATATTTTGTAACTATTGTATACTCCATGTATAGTATCCATGTACTCCATGTATAGTATCCATGTACTCCATGTATAGTATCCATGTATACGCCATGTATAGTATTCGCGGCCTCTACCCAAAGTCCCCATAAGACCTTTATAGAAAAATATGCGAGAAAATTTCAGAGAGACTACTCCCTCTGGTTTATATTAAGATTAATAAGTGATGAAATAAAATGAATATTTGTGATTGAATATCTATTGTTTTTATAAAAACAATGTAAAGAAAGTTATTTTTAGGTGCATTGTTTGCTCAATTTATGGAAATTTTTAACCTTTCAGTAAATTATACTTCTAATTTTGGAGTTATTTCTCACTGGAAACCCTACATTGTTGGAATATGTTGATATATACATTGCATTTCAGAATAAATGAAATTTTTTACCTGACTGATACGAACATTTTAGAATGCCGAACAGCTTATGTCAATTTGATTGATAGCTCATACGATTTTTAAAACCAAGAATTACCAAGAATCAAGAGTGTTTTTTCACAGCATTGTATCCTTTATTCTGAATTTTTCCTAAGTTTTTAGCATCCCAACATTTATTAACACACAAAATTTTCTCTTCTTACTTTTTAGTATACGTAGTATAGATAAGTATAATAATCATTTTTAAAAAATTGGAACTCGAGATTTTGACAAATCTGCACATTTTAGACCTTCCTGAGTTCGAAGCACATATTTGTGGAAAATGTCCGTCTGTCTGTCTGGGAAAAAGGTAACTCAAAAAAAGTTTGAGCTAGACAGTTGAGATTTGGTATACGGTCTTTACACCGCATTTTCAGACTTCAGTGAAATGTTAAGTAAAATCTTCCAGAGGCAGTCCGGCTGTTCGAATATAATTTAACACGATAGCTACCAAACGAATAGAACTAGATAGATAAGATACGATACACAGATTTACCATCTGCAATATAGACATCTGGTAAATTTTGAGCCAAATCGAGCAAAGGTTTGATTGTCTGTTCATCTGTACTTTCAGAAACATGTAACAGAAGCCGACATGTTCAGAAACATGTAAGCCGGGATAGCCTGGTTGGTAGAGCGTCGGATTCGCGTCCCTTAGGTTGCGAGTTCGAACCCCACCGGCCGAAGATTCCAAGCGTGCTTTGTGGCTGACGCGCGTTAAATCTACCGTGGTCACGAAGTCCCCCATGTCTAGAGTAATACCACTGGGGGTGCTGGATCAGGGGTGATCGTTCTCTGATTCAGGTCTAAATGACGATATGTGGTTGAGTGAATGTAATGTGTGAATGAAGTCCACCACGTAAAAAGGGTTGTGACATGTTTGTAGCTAAGTCGTTCTCTTGGCCCTAGATGGCGCTACTATAGAAACAAGAGGCGCTCCCCCTCAAGCTTAAATCGGCTGTCTTCGAACAGCGGGCTTGTCCATGGCAACTGCCATAAGAAACAATAACAACAGAAACATGTAAACGTGGCAGTTCAGAAATGCAAGTACTTAAATATCTCAAATTTTGTGAGTATAAGCGCAAATTTTTGTTCTAATCGGTTCTGAAAAGCGTGTCCAAAACACAAATTCGATTTTTGGATACTATTAATCGCGCAGCAAAGATTAATCGCCAAGGAACTCGCCAAGGATGACACGGCAGATTCAGTAAAAATGATAAATCCACACCAAAAGTCAATATTTCTAAAAGTTAATACTGTTGTACTCCAGTGCCATGTGTAAGATGTTCTCTGCGATGATAAGTTTATTAGAGGGTATGCGAGAAAGTTTCGGGAAGACAAGACCCACTGGTTTATGTAGTGAAAACCTGATTCAGTCGCTTATATAAATCAAAACGTATCCACATGCCCAGACTAGTTAAGACCAAACAAATTTAGCAATACGCAATTGAGCCTATCAAATTAAGAGAAGTGAGAATCATCCACGAATTGTAATATAAAGGTATAATTATTGAAAGGGACATTTCATTTCAAAATAAAGATTTACATCAATTCATAATTAAATAAGTTTTATATTGGAATGCTAAGAAAATCTCAACATATCCTTGTAAAATGGGGATTTTAATGGATGAAAAAAGGCACGTTAACTGTATTTGAAGTAAAAAAGAAACGTTACTTTTTGTGTACTATCTACAAGGTCGTTTATTCTCTTATCTGCTAAACAAAAGAGAAATTTAGCTGTCACATTTGGGATAACCGTGCTACCTTTTTTTCTTTTCTCTTAACTGCTTTCTGAACTAAAGATGTATAAAAACATTTTAAAACTTTCTTAAACCATTAGTCTTGATCTCTAATTTTACATTCTTTGGAAACATTACGCTTTAAATAAATATTTGCACATCTGAAAAAAATGTGTCGCCGGTCGGTTAAAAATCCCAAAATATATATATAAAAAATTTTAACTATGAAAATACTTTACAATTAATATCTATATGTAACTGTATACGCCCCATTTTATAATTAAAATCTGAAGTTGGAATTTCTATGGATTTTCACGTTTCAAAACTCCCCTAGTCCGAAGAATACGTTTTTGAAATAGTGTTTGTCTGTACCTTTCAACCCAAATTGTAGATTTCTACCCACGTTTGGACGAAGTTCTTTCGGAGAAAATCTGTTTGTCCCGCTGTTCAGGTACAAGTGAACTCTATAACAACAAAAACGTAAAAGAGTTTGATAAATTAAGTTTGGCAGACAAGTTAAGCATCTAAAGAAAAGATTCTCATTTAATTTACATTTTTTTCGCATGATAAAAACTATTATTTTGCATTTGATAAAGTCAAGGAATGCAAAAACATTCAATTTTTTATTTGGGAGGAGGTGAGGCAATATGAAAAAAAGCGAGGTACTTATGTATTTTCTCTTTTTTACTACGCATGACAGTAAAAATTACATGTTGAATTTAATTTTAAACTCCTCTTAAAATTATCTTAGTTCTTATGTGATATATTTCAGTAACTCTACAAATAAATTCCAAAACAAAAATATTTATATTTGAAAAAGTAATTGAAACTCGAATAGAATGGAATGGATTCTTTTTATATTAAAATTTTATCAAAGAAGTTTAATGAATTAATTTTCTTTTCTTTTCAAGATGATTTAATTTAATTGTCAATTCAAATATTTTCAAAAAATTTTAATTATACTTATAACTGAAAAAAAAACGTTGAAAAACATGCCGGATCCTTTTAAGAATAAATAGTTCGTTACGTCAGAATCGAATTGTAATCAGTATCCAAAACGATTCCTTACAATAAATAATCAATGTTGCCCAAACACAGCTGAATTTTTTATTTATTTATTTATCGTTTGGCGAAAACAGCTGCATCTCAAAATATTGTTTCATAATTGGATCCTTCGCCAAACGATAAATAAATAAATAAAAAATTCAGCTGTGTTTGGGCAACATTGATCTCAAAATAGTGTTTCATAATTGGATCCTTATTGCATGACTCTCTGTCGAAATTAGACTCTTTTCATTCTCATCACATTAAGACTGAAAGAATCCTCAACATTAAAGGCGAAGAATATTCATCATGAAACTCACATAAACAAAAATGATATTTCTTCGTTACTCAGTTCAAAGAGGCGTATTATCATTACTTAGTTTGGCATGCATTCGGTTCTCTTTCGGTTACTTAATATGCCTCGGCAATCGAAATGGACAAGGGACTGTTTTGTCACCTCGGAAAGATCTCGCATTCTTTTCCACTCGTCTTACAGATCAAGGTGAAGGCGACAGAAAGAAAAAGAAGCTTCTTCTCAATCTTCAAGGTCTTCCGCCCCAGGACGAAGAAGCCAGTTATTTCGCATGCTAATTTGGTTACTTTCGGATGGGAGTTCTGATGAAGGTAGCGTCACGTGGTTACACACGTGGCTGCCCTTTGCGGAAGATAATTGTGCTCCCCCCCCCCCTTTTTTTTTTTTTTTTTGAATTGTGAAACGTAAGGTTACGGCCTGGTACCGATATTTTTGTCAGGGACATCAAATGCTTATCATCATGTGATATGAATTTAATTTATGTATAGATTTCTATTATATCTGTTCCATCCATTGGTGTGAATAGTTACTTTCTCGCGTATGAAGAACAGAGAAATGATTGTAATTAACAAAAAAAAGTGTGATTTTGATGAAACTCTACATTTCTGATCTCCCAGAGTTCGGAAAATATATTTTTGGAAAATGTCAGTTTGTCTGTGACAACAATAACTCAAATTTACTTTGAGCTAGATAAATGAAATTTGGTGTATGGTTTTTACATCAAATTTGTACATTTCGGTCAAATTGTGAGCAAAATATATTCAGAGAAAGTCCGTCTGTCCGACTGCTCGAATATAAGCTATAATTATCAAATTTAGAACAAATCCGTCACGCGGTTGACCATCTATCTATCTGCATTTTCACAAAGAATAAACGCGATGACTTAAATATATCAACTTCGACCTGTTTTTGGAGAGGGAACTGGTTACAAATCACTCAAATAATTTTATTAAAATAGTTTGAAGATAAGGTCAAGTGAATATTTTTTAGTTGTTATCTAAAGTTACTCATTCTATGTTATTGTTATCATATTTATTTATATTCGAACATCCGGACAGACAAACTTCCTCTGAACGGATTTCGTTCAAAATCTGATAAAAAGCTACAAATTTAGTTCATATATGAAAGTACTAAATTTCATCTGGCCACGTCAAAGCATTATTGGGTTACCGTGTCCATAGAGATAGGCATAGTTCCAAAAATATTTTTTTTTTTTTTTTAGAATCAGGCAGATCTGAAACAACGTGGAGATTCGTCAAAATCTCACGTTCAAATTTTTTAACGATTACAATACTTTCTATATACTTAAACCGACAATAATAAACTACAGGAAAATAACCGACATTTTAAGAAAAATAATTGGATTTGCTTATTAAGAAGGAATAAAAATCATTTCAACTCTCACTAAATTCATTATTCCCTATTAAAAAAGTAATATGTAAACTTTGAAAATTTGCAAAAACTTTTCTATTATGAATTATAACAGAGAACATTTATTTTGCGTAACGCTATTTTTTATGTTTACTCATTGTATTACTGACAGAATTTTTGCTTTCATTAAGAATATTACAGAGTCTAAACAGCGAGGGTGATCTCATCGAAACTTTCCTACATTAAATTTTCTTTACCCTCATCCCTCGGGGGGAGCACCTCGAAATGAAGATGAGATGCTTCCGGCATGGTGGTTGGATCTGGCACCCTGGAGGGTACACAAATAGGGGGGAAATCTGACTCCTCCCATCGATGACGGGACGTACTCCCTTCGGGAAGGGTTGTACCGTGGCCGGTGATGGCCCTTAGGACTCAACCACAGTTCCCGCCAGTGTTGCTGCGGTCCGGTCATTCAGCCTTATGGTTTAAATCCGTGTGCCTTCGTGGCGGGTCGGAGTGTCAGTTGGTTGACTTACCCTCATCCCTATATAAAAGTACACAAGTTTGTGATTTCAGAGTTCCACAAATAAGCATTTTATGATTCGTAGAATAATAAAGATAAGCAAACATGGATCCGTTTTGGATTTTTTTTTCTATCAAATAAGGCATAAATTTGACTGAGAGCTACAAATTTAGAAAAAAATCACGTAACAAATTTAATGTATCCATATCATTGAGGTTTTAAGATATAGCGTTTGGAATGAAAATGAAAAATCAGACCCACATAAAGCCTTTGAGAGATTTGGCTGAAAATTTGATAAAAATATATATTTCAGAGGCTGAAACTGTATATCAAATTTCATTTATCGAAAGTAGTTCGCTTTGAGTTGCATCTTTGCGTGCGCTCGGAAGTACAAACGAACCTGCAGTCAATTCATTGATTTGATTCAAACTTTGATTTGGATTTGTGGTTTAATACAGGAGTGGGCATTAAGTTGATAATCAAGACAATATGAGGTGACTGCCTTTACTAAAACCTAAGACGCGTATATTAAAAGAAACTAATTGTTATATTCATGTGCTACCCATTTGGCAATGTTGATGTGGAAGAAATAACTGAAAATATGAATTATATATTCACTTTATCTCTTGAGGAAAACGAAGTTTTTCTCCTTCAAAATGACATAATTTTAAAAGCACGTAGTTCAGAACCCAAGAATAACATTTCGAATCTAATAGACAAAGTAAAATATCCTAATTTGAAAAAATTTGCACATCATTTAACATTAGTCTTGGGCTCTAACTAAATGTGTGAATCTGCATTTTCAACGATGAATGGAATTAAGACAGTATATCATTTCCGTCTCACAAGTGATCACTTAGAATCCAGTGCAAGATTAGCAGTTAATAATTGTATACCAAGATATCCAAGGTTGGCGAACAGTACGCAAACTATGTCTTCTACTAACTATATCTATAAGAGTTAACTTTAGATGAAAATGATTTATTTTTTAATGTACCTTGAATTGATTGATATTAAATGCGTCATTTAATATAATTATGTTTGTGGCTATTATTATTAAGTTTGTATCTTGCTAATATTATTATGTTTGTAGTTGTTTAGGTTAATACACATTCCGTATTTATTATTAAGTTATAATACATATTGTAGACCATTTTTATTAGCTCACCATATCTACGCCACTGGGTGGACCGTAACACCCCAAATAATCAGAAGTAGCCCGTACTCTGAAAAAGTCTGCCCACCCCTGCTTTAATACTAAATTGTATCTTTCTAGCTCTTTACATTTTGTAGTTATTATGCTGACTTGCACACAGATTGACAGACAACCTTCTAGCGAATATATTTCGTTCAAAACTTGATATTCACACCAAATTTCCGTTCTTTAGTTCAAAGTATTTTTTTTTCTTTTAATTGCTGTGTTTTCAAACAGACATAGCACCAAAAATGTGTCTTTTTGGACACAAAGATCTGAAATGTGGAGATTCCTCAAAATATCGAGGTCTAATTTTTTGAAGATTGCAGTACTCTGTATACTTAAGGTATGAGAAAATAAAAATGAATCGAATTCTTTGCTTTTGAAAATTGCACAAATTTTATTTATTCAAACAATTTGAAATAATATTCTTGACGATTCTAAAATGCCAATAGCAATGAATACGGTGAAAATATGCATGAATTAAATTTAGAACCAAAAATTATGTTGCCAGACATAAAAGATAAAATCGAAATTTTAACAGTTGTTAAATTATTTATGGAAATGTTCCATTCTCTCGATGTGAGAGATTCGAGTGCCTGTTAATAAAGAAAAGTGTGTTTTAATATTGCTTAAGCGAAACATGTCTGGAAAATATGGAAATCAAAGCCACCGTCTCCGAACTGGAGAAGATGTTTCTAGATCATTTTAAACAAATTCATCTGCATTATTTTCTTACATGCTTCTTTATAAACCACCAGTAAATGCAGTCTAATGAAGGTCACGATAGCAGAAAAACATGATGCCATTTGGCTTACTGAAAAGATAGCAATAGGGTCAGGGATCTTTAAAACAGAATCTAATAAATAAATAAACCGATGTCTTATAGGAAGCCGTAAATTCAATATTCTTTTATTTCAAACTAGAAACTTAATTTATAAGTTAAAACATTGGCATTATTATAAAGATAATTTTTTGAATTTTAACTTAATATAAAAATCCTTTTTGTACGATAATATTTTCGAAAGTTATCGTTAAAAAATGTCAAAATCTCGCTTAGCCCTTTAAAAGGCCATTTTTTTCTAGTCATGGTATATTAAAATATTTTTAGGATTGAGATTAAGAAAAGTGATTCGTTTAGCTTATTAGATAAATTTAATTTGAATAATTAATTAATTTTGGTTAATTAATAACTAATTAACAAATCAAGAAGATCATTTTGTGTGAGATAAGAAACTGAAGCATCTAGGACTTTGTCTTTTTGAAAAAATTGTGAGAACTTATGCCAACCTACATAACTTCATTCAAAGGTTGATGAATTTGGTGGGAAGCATACTTCCCATCGCCCTAGAAAGGCTTAATTTTAATCAATTAAAATTCAATTGAAAATTTAAAATAAATCTCTCCAATATGCACATTCTCGACCTGTAAGATATACTTGTACCATAATTGTTAACTGTAGATCAATAGAGTTAACTAGAGATCTATAGAAAGCCAACACACACATATTCATATTTATTATTAATATAAAAAATACAAAGGAAAATTCCAATAATATTAAATATTGGCATTCAAACAAAAATCTTCTTGTAAAAAATATTTTAAATTGTCTCTATTTGAAATTTTTATCTGAAATAAAAATCTAGTATTTCTTTGAAATATTGCTACTTTTATCGAACGATTTATTTCAAATTGAAAGGAAATTTCTTAACATTTTTGTTCGCAATATGTAAGAGTCTTGAAATTTTAACTGCATCCGTATTCTTGATGACTGTTCACTATTTTAATGTTTTCTTAATTCGGTTACCAATAAATCTTTAAAATTTAATACATTCTGACACTCCATTCGTAACATCATCTGGTATCATGTTTGAGAAAGCATTGATAACAGGGGAAATAATATTTATTACTATAAATTTAAATAAAAAAATTAAATACTGAAATTTTTTAAACTTTTAAAAATTATGGGTTTTAATATATTTAAAAAGTGTTTTTAAAATCATTTTCTTCGTAATTTTTCAGTAAGCCTTAAATATATATTATATGAGATTATGCATGTATTTAAAGTTGCATCTCATATATAATTTTTGTTCCTATTTTATGATAAAAATGTGATATTTTAAGATTTAATTTCCTTTTTCGTATGTGAAAAATCATTTAACTGACTGCTTATTTATACATCGTTTTATCATTGATTCAATGATAAAAGATGTTCAAAATATTTTAATATTCATCTTAAAAAGAAGAAATACTAGTGGATAATAAAATTGAATGTGAAGGGTAAAAATGTTTGAAGTTTTCATTTGTTGCTCTAAATTTTGAAATGTAAGTAAGGTCAGAAAGTGTCATTTGGAGCAAGGATTCACTGATAACAGTGACCTACAGAATGCGTCGGTGAAGGTTTAGCATTCTGGAAAACTTATATTTCCTTTAGTTTAGATTTAGTTATATTAACGTCCTGTTTAAAGCAACACTAGGGCTATTTTGGGACGGATCTCGTAATTTTGAACCGCGGTCAGATGGTGAAGAGGACACCTGAACCGACACCCCCTTCTCCACACCACACCAGCGGGAGAGCGTTGGGTCAGGACCGATTTAGCGTGCAACAGGCCCTCTTACACGACGGTTCTTCGGTGGAATCCGGTCTCGAACCTGGAACCCTCCGGTTCCGAAGTCGAGACCGTACCACCAGGCCACCGCGGCCCCCTTACATTTCCTTTAAACCCCTCTAGAGAAAAATAATGCTTTCCCTCTTTTATCTCAGTTATTTTCTATCATTTGTATTTTTTAAAAATTTCTATCATTCATTTGATCATTTTTCTATCATTTGTATTTTTTAAAAGATTGGAATCAAAATGTTCCTCTCATTATTCATTCCTTATTTATTCGTTATTCACACCTTTATTACCAAATTTGGTATATTTAAGTCAACGCGTTTTTAAATTATCGCGTTCACAGCTTTTGCAAGTAAAAACTGACAGATGAGCGAACACTTGTTGGATATTGCTTAAAACCAAAATTCATGTTTCTAGCTCCCTTCATTTTGTTGTTATCATGTTAACTTACATTCGAACAGCTGGACAGATACATTTTCTCTGAATAGATTTTGATTAAAATTTGTAAAAATCTACAAATATGATGTAATGACCGTATACCAAATTTCATCCGTCTAGCTCGAGGCGTTTTTGAGTTATCATTGTCATAGATAGACAATTTCTAAAACTGTGTTTTTGCGAATTCAGGGAGAACTGAAAAGTGGAGATTTGTCAGAATCTCGATATCGAATTTTTTGACTATCATATATATATATATATATATATATATATATATATATATATATATATATATACGTGCGAGAAATAAACATATTTATTGGTGTAAGATGAAGTTGATTGCATAATAGGGATGCTGTTTTCTTATTTACTAAAGAAAAAATTCTGCAGAACAATATTTATTATAAAATTTTATTTAACATTATCTTTTATTTCTAAATTTATTTTTAATTTTTAGGTTGATGAAATGACGTGGGAAAGCGTTTAAAACTCCGTTTTTAACATTTCTGGCTCCACTGTTTTATGCGCAGCACTTTCATTTTTTCACCATCGATTTAAAGAAAGTGATTATCTTTTTAGTTTTTTATACTCAGCTGCGAAAAATAGGTATTGTTTTGAAGCAGAATGCTTTCGTAGTTTTCCTCTTATACAAAGAATGATGTATATTGTTTTTCTTTAAAAACTGAAAGCCTTTGAAAGTAGAATGAATAAATTTACTAATTGAATTAAATGCAGGGTGGTTATAATTAAACTTCCCCTATAAACAGCATCCTACAATGCAAACGGATGAACGGATTGCAGCAAAATTTGGTATACAGGCTATACACGAGATGCGCTCACGGAAGTTCGAAAAAAAAAATTAGTTCCAAAATGTCCACCAGAGGTTACCTTTTCCGGAAACCATTAATTTTAACACAATAAACGACTAAAACAGAATACAGAAACAACATTAATATTTATTTATTAGTTTCTGATCACTTTGTCATCGAGATACATTAAGTAAAGGTAAGAAAAAAATAACAGTACGCTGTTGGAGAAGAAAAACAGTTCTGTCTGCAGAAACAAGAACAGATTAGGATGAAATCGCACAAGAGGAGCAGCTGGTAATCGTGTCCAGGATGAGTAGGGAAAAGTGCTCCATGGGACCACCCCCATTCACCTGCAAAATTTCAAGTCGATGGACAATGTGTTCATCAGCAAATCATAACTGATCAGTTGTGATGCACATGAAGCATTATGGAGTTATTTAAGTCATTCAATGTCGCAACAAGATACCGTCATCATGACAGCCGGAAACATCGACAAAAAACATGACAACGACTGCAAACGTTTCTTAACCTAATTGTTTTGCATAAAGATTCTTCTTCCTTTGCAAATCTCGACATTTTTCTCCTAGAACTGACATCTTTTCCCGCTTTTACATTTTATTACTCATAATTCTTGTTTTGGATTGTTAATATTTTTTCTGTATTCCGTTTCGATCGTTTATTGTGTTAAATTTAATGTTTTTCCAGAAAAAAGTGCCCTCTGGTGGACATTTTGGAACTAATTTTTTTCCCTCGAAATTCCGTAAGCGCATCTATTTATATAGTATATATGCCAAATTTCGCTGCAATCCGTTCATCCGTTTGCGTTGTATGATGCTGTTCATAGGGAAAGTTTAATTATAACCACCTTGTATAGTGTACAAAATTAAATACGTTTCAGATCATATTTATAAGTAGTAAATGTTTCGAATTGCTACAGTTCAACAATACCAATACAAGCATTCTGTTACTTTATAGTACTGTTTTCAAGGCATACTGTTGCTTTATAATGGTGAATATGGATGAATCACACGAATGAAAAATTATAAAAATTATTACCAAAATGAACTATTTAAGATTCATTTTCTCTTTCTTGTTTATCAACCGATTCTCTGTTTCTTGTATCCGCGTTTTCTTATTTTTATTTTATTAAATAACTAGTTGCCGTTGGTGATCAGCTGGTTCGACGGAGATATTAGTTCTATTTAATTTCAGTTAAATCGTTTAGATAAAACTGCACATCCATTCTTCCATGAAATTACCAGAAATTAAAGCTGTGTTATTTTAATAGTCTTATGTGTGTTCTGTTCATTAGGTAGATGAGATTTTCTAATGGAGTTCCAAAACATCACAGCACTGTTGTGTCCGATTCAATCTATTTAGTGGATCGTAGTTTCATTTTTTATTCGTTCTGTAAACTACATAGATATTAAACAAAATCCTTTTTTAACTTGCAAAATTGGAAGTAATTCAAGGGATCAAATATTCGATAAAATAATGAAAACGATTTTGGTTTCATTCCTTTATTATAAAGAAAATTCTAATTTGAAATATACTTAAAAATAAATTTAAAATTCAATTAAATGTAGATTGATGAATTCTGCAGCAACTAAATTCGCATCGTTGAAAAGATAATTTTTTGACCTTCAAACGATGTAAAAATCATTTTTGTGTGGGAATATTTTCAGAAGTCATAAAAGAAAAACATCAAAATTTATCTTAATGTTTAATTAATTAAAATTTCCAAAATGCGTGGCTTGCATATTATTACACTCCAAAATATATATGTGCCAGCTCAGTATGTACTAACTCTAAGTATAACGATTTGTCTTGTACAGCGTCGAAACACACAAATCTTTATATTTATCATATTTTATGTTTTTATCTAATATTTTCTTCAATTACCACCAGCCAGTGTCCAGCATTAGAGCTAGAAAATCTAGTATATATTAGGTGCTTGCTTGTATTTTGATCATTTTTTCACTTTAAAAAGGTATTCATTGAGAAAATTTGGTACAGTATATATCAATCAAAATGTTTTCCATCATTTTCTACAACTTTTCCCCATTTTCGCCCAATAAGCCTTGCAAATGATTGTCGTCGAATTCTTTTTGGTCCTCCAGGCCGTCCTTTGGCATTGACATCGAAATCAATTAAATCATTGAAACCAAAACCTACAATTGGGATATGACGGAGCAGCTTCACCATAAGTTGCTAAAAGTGTCTGATGGGCTTCGGCAGCAGATTTCTTCAAATCAAACAAAAAAAAAAGAAGCAATGAATGTCGAAAATGCAATTTGGAATGTTCCATGATGGAGGTCTTTTATGCACTGAGTAACTCAATAATACTAAATGAAAAACTTTCAAAGTGATAACAGTAAAATAAATTGGTAAAACCGACAATCATTATCGTTTATATAAATACTTTGCATGTTTACCAATAGATGTCGCTGATTAAAATACATGCAAGCGCCTCATATATCTATTAACAAATTTAATGTTTTAAGTCTATATCAGAATTCACTTCTATGTGTAATTAAATCCACCGAAGTCGTTACCGATTTCACGCTTTATGTTAGCATTAAATCATCTATATGCTGAATGCTTTTCATACATATCTACCCATTTTCTTTTCAGAATAAAGAAATGTTAATGAAAAATAATGTGATGTGTTGTTCGGCATTTTGACTCATGCTTATCTCAGAAAACTCATCTTCCATTTGATAAATAGCTCTATTTGAACAGCAGAGCTTGCCTCGAATGCTCAACAACTGAATGAGCAAGCTGAACAGGTATAATAAATTAGCTGAAATAATAATCATTGATGTGATGACAAAATTATTACAGGTTGTGAAAATAATAGGCTGCTAGCAAGGGGAGTAGCCATATTAAATGCTGATTCTGATTATAAGTGATTGCGTGTCGTTGCATTCTGATAGTACGAGCCCATAATAAGTGATAATATTTTTCAACAAAGAATTACCGTGAATTTATTTAATAGTCAATTATCTCAGTAATTTATAGGCATCTCTTGTTCAAATATGTATTTTTATTATCATATTCTTAATGAATAATATATAATTCCAAATTAAGAAAATCGAATGTTTTTCTTTTTTGTGAATAATCTCAACATGAATCTTTACGACAACGAAATTACTATATTAACTAGAAGGTGTGCCCAACTAGATGGGCTGGTAACCGGTTAACAATATCTTAAATGTGACCGTCAGAGATTAACTAACAGAAGTTGTAGAAGAAAATCTTTTGTATGTTGACAAAATGTTTAAAAAAATAAAAAATAAAAATTGTTATTTGTTACTCACTTTAGATGTAAATATGTAGTAACATTAAAAATAAATAATAAAAGTCTTAGAATACTATAAATTAATCTCAAATCAAATCTCAATCTAAACATTAAATAACTTTGAAACAAATAATTAAAATAGCAGATCTCAGCTCATTAATTAACGTTTTTATAATTAAAATATTATGCTCAAATATAAGGTTTGTTAGTAATCCTTTTATTCCAACCGAATGGAAAATGAAAGGTCGTCGAGCTTGGACACTTCTAAGGAAAAACACTAAACATTTCCATTGTGAAGGGTTTGGTATTCGATTGCAAACACATCTAGCCAGCTAAATTTAACCAAATTTGAGCCAATTACTATTCCGAACATGAGCTTTTTATTTATCAAAAAAAGTAAATACCAACTGCAATAAGACGTTGTACATACTATTGACACAGCAAATTGGTAGAATTAATTACAGCTATCACAGTTAAGTTACAAATATTGTTTTGGAATCGTTGATACATGTGTTTCAAAGATAAAAAAATCATTCTGAGATTGCATGTTGGTAATTTACAATTAATAATGTCGGATTTATTCCAGACAAATCAGACAAATATACCATCATGTAGAATTTCCAACGTCATTTATATATAATAAAAAAGAATTTAGAAAAAAATCTATGAATACAACAGAATTTTCAAAAATATAATAAATCGACGAATATACAGTAGTTAAATCCTATTGGTTTTGGTTTTAAGATTTAAAATTTATAGAAATATTAACAAGAGATATAAGTAAAAATAATTGGAGATATCAAAAGCTCTATCTTATATTAATATTACTAATATCTACTATAAATAAAAACGAATGCATGTGTGTGTCTATCTGCCCATGTGTGAGTGCATATTCGCTTTCTAAAGTTCTTATTTGTTATCAAATATGGTAACATTACCATATTTGATACAGAACTACTTTAGAAGGCAGGATTGCGCATATCGGAGTGAATAATTTTGCAATTTTAGTTAATCGAGTATTCAATAAAATTTGAAGTTTTTCTTCGATAATTTCCAAAAATATTGCAGCAGAAAAATAATTTTTACAACATCGTAAAATTCTAAATATTTTTTTTCAATGGTGCCATTTGTGGCTATATAATTTGTTCTTTTGATCAATTTTAAAAACATTTTAAGCGTGTTTTACAATGCTATATTTTATTGTTGAAGTGAAACACAAATCGTTTGCATTGTTTTTGTTTATATTTAATTTTTTTCCCATTGTTGTTGAGGAAAGCAAGAAGTTAGGCTTATTCTCTCATAATGAATGGGTTTGTATTTACAGAATGATTTTAAAACACTTTTTCAAATTTCAATAATTAAGGCTTAACTTCAAAAGTAGATAGTGAGGAATTTTTTTTAAAATTTAATCCATTTTTAAACACTGTTACGCTTTAATGTAGAATAATTGGTAGAATAAAAAATATGTTATCCCTCTTTTCATTTGAAAATTAAATTCTAATTTTGCATGCTAAATTATTTTTGTTGATTCACAGGAATTTTTTTTTTAATAATCCTCTGAATTATTAGCAAAATTATGAAAAACATTCTGATGTACAAATGAAATTTCAATGACAGGCAATTCTTTTTTTAATTCTTGAATAAAAATACTTAGTTCACCTTAGTTTCACCTAGTAAGTTTTCGCATTAGTTGATGGTTAAACACTTTCATTTTTCAACTTAAAATTCACTTTTGAATGAGATAACAGAAAATTATGCAGACGCATTGCACGATAAACCGAACGATGTGAGCCTTTGAAAATAGAACGTGTTACATTTCTGACAAATTTTGTTTAAAAATACTTTACTGAAGAAGCCATCGAAAGCAAGCTACATAAAATATTTAGTGGAAATTTTAATAACAATTAATCCTAGTGAATCAGATATTCCACAAAGACGAGTAGTGTTAAATAAATAATAAACTACATAAATAAATATAAAACGATAAAAGTAAAGGATGAATAATAACTAATAGAAATAAAATAATAGAATAAAAGAAATAAAATAAAGTTACAGAAATGAAATAAAATGAAACATAATAGATATAACATATATGAGATTAAGATATAAAGTATTTAGAAATGTACAATTCAAAATATGTGAAATTAATATATATTTAACACTTCTCAAAATTTTGAATTTTTGTTAGCATTTACAACTTTACACTATCCCTCAAAATGGTTCAATTATCAAGCTCTTCTTTACAAACCACACTTTTAAGATAATCTCCTAAAACAATATCACAGGGAGTGAGATCTGGGGAGTGCGATGATAGCCTACATGAAAATACACATCAAATTAATTATCCTTTCGTCTGAAAAATATTCGCATGGAATTTATGGTATACACAATTCAGTTCGATTAAGGGATCCATCTTGGTTACAAAATTCTTTTGAAATTTGGATCATTTGTTATGCCTTTCCTTATGATTAATTTCCATCCAGTTCAGAAAGTGTCGAAATAGAAACATTTATCACAACAATATTTATTTTAGAAAATCAAAAATCCTGTTTGCTTTGCCAGAATTACAACCAACAAAAATTCCTCCATATAAACCACTCTTTGTGTTTTTAAGTTATCGTAATAAAGTACACATGTTAAGACAGGCAGATTGCCCTTCGGTGGATTTCATTTATATTTTCTTATAGAAACGCAATTTTACCGTTAAAGCTTCATATCACATTCCATCCTCCTAATTCTGTATGTTTTTGAGTTACAGTGTTCATAGTAATATAAAGTACAGAAATATTTTATGCAATATTAAGGTGTACGTTCACACTAGAAGATTTTTTTTTTAATTTTTACTTTAAAAATCCAGTTTTTTTACAGTAGGTCATTAATATCTGTTTAAACTCATTTTAGTGAGAAAAAATCATATTACACTAATTATTGATTAATTAAATAATATTTAATGAGCTAATTAGACTATTTTTTTAACATGATATCTTAAATTCTAATTTGTACAGACACACAATTCTAGTTGGAAATTATGTCTAATATTAGTCTTCATGTTCTCTGCCTCAATCAAGTTATAAAAATATATAGTTTTTTTAAAGAATTTTTTCATGAACAATGAATAGAAAAAGCCAGATTTTTTTCTGTCATTTTAACTTTTAAATAGCTATTAAAAATTTATTTTTATAAATATAAATTTCATTGAGGCACCTAACATCCACTGTTTCATACAGATTATTTTGATATATAAATAATTGTATTTGGTCAATTTCTTGTTGAGCAATGATTGTTTGAATGAAGCAACATAGTGGAAAAATAAGATTCTTCATAAAATGAGTTTCAAAAAAACCCCGAAACTAGAGTTTTTAGTGAAAATACCTCAAGAAAAATAATTATAACTCGAGAAATATTCCGAATATTGGCAACATCTTGGTATCGTTTGAAAGCTAAAGGATCAGAGAACATTTTGAAGCAATACAAAAAAATATTCGATTTTTTTTAACGATTTTCGAAATGTGTACGTACACCTTAATTGTACTGAAAGACATTGTACAAATCCTAAATAATATTATACAGTATTTGTCAATCCTGCGAAGCCTCTTGCTATCTGGAATAGGGTACGAATTCACAACTGGTTTATTTTTAATTTCAGAGAAATATGAACCATAAGGGTACATCAAAATCTCCAGATAGAATATTTTAACAATATTTTTCATTCCTCTTCCATTTGACAGTTAAGATAGTCAAGGAAATAATAACAGTAAATAAAATTCCGAATGAAAATTCCTAATTATGATTCAATCGTATGAATCATTTTAAATTCCAAATAATTATTAATAAACATTGAATAAAAATGATGATAAACGGGATTCAATGTAAAGGAATCATTAATTGTGTTAATAATGTTTTAGGTTCTTCTCTTGACATACATATGCTAAATTTATACAAGAAAAATCGAACTAAATAGAAAAAAAAATCCACCTCTCACAAAATGATGTGACAAATTCAAGGTTGCTTCTTTTCTTCTTTACAACACGCCCTTTAGGACGAAAATTCCTCTTTGGGGACACTCTTAATAATTAAGATGAGGTTTAACCTTCAAAATCAAATTGCTTTGGGTTGTATTGTTATTTTGGCACCTTGTTTTAGTATAAAAGGCCCAGCCGTGGATAGTTAGGGTATGCTTTCTTGTTCTCGGCCTGAAAAGCGATCATTCGACATGCATTCCCTGGTGAGATATTTTTGATTCATTTAAATTTAATTTTTGAATTTCAGTCGGAAACTCAAGATTGAATTTCAAAACTTTAAGAGATATTTTCACTTAAGCTGACAGCTAAAGATTTTTTTAATTTGAAATAATCCATTAAATTCCTTTGATCTTCTATTATGGCTAATATAAATCCATATTTCATTTTATGGTTTACTTACATGTTTTATATTTTTTATATTTATTTTGAATTTATTTTTGAATATTTGAATTTTCAGTCATTTTTTAGGAAACTCAATTAAACATTATAGTATGTTTAATAGAGTTAGGAAATGAAAATGGATTGTCAAAAAATCTTAAATTAATTTCAGTTGGGAGAAAAAATTTATTTGCTTGTTTAAATCGTTTGCAATTAGGTCAAGAAATTAAATATGGAGCTCAATTTTGGAATTCGAAATTCGATTTAAATAAATAGAAATGCATATCTTATACTAAATTCTTTACTTTAGAAGAATTAAAATCTTCTGTTTTGATTTCTGTTATTAGGAAATTCTCCTTAATTCAAGGAGTTTATACAATATTGTGAAATGTTTATAAAAAATTCGAAAAACTAATTATTCTGTACTTGCGATTTATTTTCAATTTAAAATCAAAAGATTTTATGTAATCATAGTATAGATTTCGAATATTTTTCATATAGATATTTAAATAGATTTCTTTTCAGAATATAAATGTCATGTATTTTTCGTGTAGATTTTCTTTCATAATATGGATTTTGTATATTGTTTCTGCTATAATTCAAGCTTATAGATGCAGAAGAAATACGTTTGCTAATTATAATAGCAACATGTTCCTAATTTTTTTACTAAATTTTCGACAAAGAATTAGATGTGGAAAAGATTTTACTCTTCATTCAAAAATTTTGTAGTTATGTGTCATTAATTATTTTAATTTTTTTAAATTTAATGACTTAAAAAATGATAATCCTGCATTTCAATCACATATTTTCCTGAAAATATTAACATGATGTTTTGATGGGAAAAAAAATTTAATTTCTTTAAAAATATTAACTAACTTTAAAACAATCCAAAAACTTTTGTTAACCATAAAATAAATTGCAAATATATTTACGAGTTCCTCTAGAAGAACTGCACCTGTAATATTACGGACAGTTATAGTTACAAATATCGTATACTTAAAAGATTGAAAATGGCTTTAAAAAACAATTATTGAAAGATTTTTGAATAGCATCGAAGTAATTATTCATAGAAGAAAAAGAAAGATTTCCCAATATTTCCAGTATAATTATTCTTAAATTTCTTATTTCAAAATGACTTTAATTAATGCAATTTATTCAATTAAATTGCAAATTAGATATGTTTTTATATGATTGAATTAAGAAACCTGAAGGCATAAAAATCTGATATTCAGTTTGATTTCTAATGAAATATAACTTCTTAAAGCATTTCTCTAATGAAAATTAGACCTTAAAAAAATTAGGCATTTCAAAATTATTAATCTTATGAGTTAAAAAAATTCTCGAATTCGGTATGAAAAAAAAGAAGATATTTTTTCAGATTCTTTAATTTAAAAATCCTTAACTCTCATTCAATTCTAAAATTTCTCTATTAAAGAATTGTAGAAATCTATCTCTAAATGAAGTGAGTTTACTGGCAGTAATGCACTAAAGTTTTTAGCATCTTTAATTATTGTTCTTTTCTATTACAAAGTTCATTAAATTAATGAATATAACATAAACAGAAATATTCACAGTGCACTCCCGAGTATCCGGTTCGGTATTATCCGGCTTCCGCACTATCCGGCCTGGTTTTCCTTTATCATAATTAAATGAAGAAGGTAAAGCATTGCTTAAGTTTCCTGCATTTCAGTTGGACATCACAGAATTTATGTTAAAATGTGAGCAGTTTATATCCTTTCATTTCTTTTTCTCTAATAAATTCTTGAAACGTGTAGTGCAGTATATAATCATATATAAACTACCAGTACAGAGCTTTCTATTATAACTCGAGGAAGCTGTTTTTATTATTCATCAGGCCGCGTTCATATTCTCTGTGGCTTGAGATAAATGGGGGACTTAGTACTCAATAAAAAAATAAAAAAATAAGTATTAGTGATTTTTTTTTTTTTTTTTTTTTTTTTTTGCAGTAATGGTGGCTAAAATACTTTAATTTCTGAATGAATTTTTACTTTTTATAAAGTGCTTTCTTCAAACACGTTTCAAGGGGAAGAAATTAAACGTTTGCATATTATCTTTTCAGCTTATCCTCCTTGTCTTGGTAGCCTTGGTGGTGTGCGCCATGGCACAGTGGCCCTACAATGCTGGCTACTATTACAACGGCTATGCCGCCTCCCCCTACGCACACAGCTATTATGGAGCCTACAACCCAGCCCTCAACTACTGGTGGAAGAAATGAACATTTCTTTTGAGGTAACTTGCTCCGTCTTCTACGTGTAACGTTAATAATAATTAAAATACCAATGAATATTTTATGTATTCGTTAACTAAATTTCAGGTAAAAAATAGTAATTTATTATTATTAAAATAGGGTTTATTGGAAATGTCATAGCAAGCATTTAAATTATTAATTTCACTACAGAAAGACTAAATAAGCATTCATTAAACCATCTGAGCAAAGAATTAAATTTCATTCGTATTGTGTTTTTCCGTCAATCCACTAACATAATAAAGTTGACTTACAAAGCTGATAAAGGATAAATATATTTCCTCACTTAAAAGAATAAGTTTTATTAATATTTACTTGTAAATAATACAGTGAAACGTTCAGTAGCAAATAACGATCGAAATCGGAAAGGTTGGTTGATTTTTATTATAATGATTTCACTGCAATTTTATTTTACAGAAAAAGATAGCAGAAAAAGATTTTTAATATTCTTAAAAATGCAAGGATCATTTTAATTTTTAAAATTGAATTGTAAACAAAGTCTTTTTACGGAATTTTTCTTTTAAAATTTTGTTCTGAGGCATAATATTTATGATTTTTCCTTTTTCAACTACAGTTTCTAAGCTTTCAAAATAATCTCTTAATTTTTATTGAAAACGATGACCATTTAAAATGATTGTCAACCGATTTATTTAGTTCATAAAGAATCAGAATTCATAAAAGTCTTTGAAAATTATACAAAATTAATACAAATGTTTGAAGACTTCAAGTCGTTTGGTGTTTCTAAAGCAATAAATAAAGAGAACTGAAATAAATTAAAATTCTCCTTTATTGTTCTTAGCTTAAACATTAGTTGAAGTTGTTCCAAAATGTTTCAATATTAAATTTATCCGTTAACTATTGAGCGAAATCAATCTTTTTCTGATAGAACATCATTCCGGGGTTTTCATCCAGTTACATCTGGAAAGAAAGAAAACGATTTTATAATTACAATTGCAAAATTTAAAAAAAAAAGATAAAAATTAAAAATCGTTTTAACAGCTGTTAATATTTATTTCAGAATTGCAGTTTAATTAACGTAAAATAAGAAGGAAATACTGTGCTTATTAATTACAAATTATCAAATAGACAGTGAAACGTTCTTCCCCGACTTTCTAGTATATTTCTACAAGTCGACGCATTTTCAGCAAACTTCTTTCATATAGTAGAGAGAACTAGATGTTTTCCTTCGACTTTCTAGTTTACTTCAAAATGACGCGCTCTCAGTTCCTTTCTTTCATGTAATATAGAGAACCAAATATGCTTTGGTTCCAAATTGGTCCAAACCTTTATGGATATTTAAAAAAATTTTCAAAGAGACGTGCAAAATACATTCATCTAGAGTACAGCATTTATGAGTTCATAGCTTGTTCGCGATAGCATACATACGAATAAACAGACTCACATACACGTGATTTGACCTGAATTCAGACATAGAACTATATAACTAAACCATACGTCGAATTTTCTTTGTCTATTTTTTTAGTTAGATCACACGCACATGGATCGATAAATGAATTCATTTTTCATTAACAAATTTCACTTCCCAATCCAAAATATGATACAAATCCATAATTTTAGATTGAATACCAGCTACAAATTTTATTTATCTAACATTTCTTATTTTCAGTTATTGAATACATAGTCAGACATCGTTTTAATAATGTCGTTGTTGCTGTTTTGAACTGGGAGATCTTAAACTTGAAAATTCATCAAAATCTTAATATTCATTTTTTTTACAGCCGCAGTTTCTTTGTGTTCGTAAGCAAGAAAGTAGAACCAATATTATTATGTTCTTAAAAATAATCTTTCAGTTTTAAAAACCATAGGGACTATTTCATTTTAAAACGACAAACGATAATTTTCTTTCCAGTGAATGACAATGCAAAAATAAATAAATGCAATAAATAATAACGCAGATTTCAATCAATATGACAGACAACAATCGTAATTTATAAATGTTGTATTTTTCAGTGAGTCATTTACTTATCACAAGTCTCGTTTGTGAAAATTCTATACAACGAAAGCTCGAAATACTTCCTAATCATAAAAAAAAACGATTTTTATATTTACTAATCCGTTTACATTATCTTCTATAAAATATAAATTTTACTATAACTTAACGAAGTGCTCGATTTTCTAATTGCAGAAAAATATCGGAAGTTATCATAACAATATTGTATAGCATCTCGTCTATTTAGGTATATTCCATTTTTAGAAATGAGCTTACCATCTTGAACAATATCTTAAAACTTAACATAGTTCTTAACTTTGCAAAAATAAAGATCATTAAAAAATATTTTCAACCGAAATTGAGAAATTAAAAAATTGTGAGCAATCTTCAATGTGGAATTTCCAAAACAGAACTGAATTCTAACATTCATTGCATTATACTGTGTAATTTGCTTAGTTTCGGTGAGATTCTAGAAATAATATAACATATTATCTATTTAAATATTATAAGAATGAAATGTAATTATCTTATTTTTTATTATTATCTTTATTAAATTGTATTTTCTTATTGAAATTTAATCTGGATATCTCTTATATTTTCAGAATTCAAGAGAAATAAGGACCGAACTTGGCTACGGATTCAAAATACTCACCCGTCGAAGAATCTTATGAATTTTAAAATCGCCTTACAGTCAATAAAATTTTATCAAAGATGTATCATTAATAGAATAAATATTAAAAAGATTTTAGATTAAATTTCTTGTCGGCTCTTTATTTAAAGTCTGCATTTCTATTCCAGTATATTTACTCATTCCTCTATTTGAAGTATTTTTCATTTATTTTTAATTCATAGTTATCTAAAATTTTCATTGTGTGATAATTTAAATTTTGCTAAAAATTTTGAAGAAAATATATGAAAATACTTTCAATGTATATTCTTAATGTGCAGTGAACATGAATTTTTAAAATAATTGGAATATTGTGTAAATTAATAAAAAATTAACTAATATTTAACTTTAAATTAATTTTTTTGTTATTTAATTACTATTAATAATTGAAATGTCTTTTGATTCACGAATGTTTTTACTGATTCTAATTTTTACATATAACAGTATTTAACAAAATTATTAATGGTTGATCATTATAATTACTTATTGATATCAGTCAATAAAATTTTGACTGACGATAAGTTCACGACAATATTTTACTGATTCTATCATATTTTCAGTATTAAATAGTTTAACTAATATGATTGATATTTTATTAACACTAATGAATAAAATTTCTTTTAATTTAAAAAGCCTATAAATTAGAATTTTCACTGATTTTAATATTTTTTCCACAAATTATTAGAATCTCAAGCATTTTAAATAGAAAAAGAGCAATGACAATCGGAAATGTTTTTTTTCAACTTTCTTTCATGTTTATAAAAGAGGAAGAAGTTAAAAATTTGTAATTAAAAATGATTTTGCTTTTGCGTTATGAAACAAATTTTTCCCGGTTGTTTTAAATAAAGAGTCTTCTGAATTTTAGAAAAATAATCTTTCTTTTTTTCTGAAAAGAACAGAATATTTTCTATATATGCTTCATAAATGAGAAAACAAAAGGTGATTCACTTTCATAGAATATTTTAAAGAAATTATTGAAATTCATAGTTTCAATCCGAAATCTGAATTATGTCTTGTGCCAAAATATTCCAAAATAATCCACCAGCCAAACTGTATAGTAAGCAACTATCATTCAAATATTTTTTTCAAGACATAATTATGATACCAATACATAAAATGACTATTTGGTAGAATTTTTATTCTATAAAAAGCATACTCTTCATATTCCATGAAAAAAGTATTATTCAAAACAGAAAGGATTAGTTTGAAAGAGAACTCTTCAGACATTGTTGCATCTATGGAGATTTCCAATTTTTACAGAAGTATATTTACGATTTACATTACAAATAATTCTAAGAACAAGATATTTAGAATAGATTATATTACTAAGAAATACTATACTCACTTTTATGAAATGGTTTTTGATTAAAATATGAATATGATGTGAATGTGAAATTTTAAAAGCGATTCGAACCTCTACTGCGTAATATCTTGATTCGTCTGTCTTTATTATTAATTTTAAAAACTCACACTGAATTTTATAGCAACATTAAAATGTATGCAAAATAGCTATTTAATATCATTACAAATGTTTGTAAATGTAATAATTAAAACAATGAAATATATTACTATAAATATTCTTAAAAACTTCTGAAAAGTTTATTAAATCTCAAAAAAATTGGCATCGATGGAAAATGTGAACAAATGGAAGGGTGTGTTTTTTGCAAAAATATCTGCCAAAATTATTACTTTTAACTAAGAATTCCATTAATTTTTTAAATAGGTTTCAATTAATTTTAATTTTTGAAATCTTGATAACCCCTTTCTTAATAAGTATTTACAATTCATGAGAAAAAACAGTTTGCCAAATTTTATAGCTCTGGTTCCATTATTCTGACCTACATGGTAGCGTTTTGGTGGAATTTTTCGTTGTGAATATTGTACCAGTTTGTAGACGATACGCCAACTTAAAAATTTTAAAATATTAGCAATGTTTGACTAGCAAAAATGTATGTTTTTCCACGAAAAATATAAAAATGTTTTTTCAATAACAATACCGTTAACTAGAAAGAATAGTTAGGAAATTAATCAGCTAAAAATTGTTTTAGTATAAAATGGCATAAATAAGTTTGATTTCATTTACACCATAGACACGAATGATAAATGCGCTAGTAAATAAATGTATCTCGCAAAAATTTATGCACTGATTTTTATGGCAAAGGAAAGCTTGCATTTTAGAGGAGACTTTGTAAATATTTGCCTTCCATTTTACCTCTAATAACTAACATAACATAGGAGAAAATGTGCAATAATCACTGTGAATTTCTTTATTTTTAAATGTTTAAGGTAAAAACTGAAAAAAAAATGATGAAATGTCGTACAACTGGATAATCTGAATATCATTCATAATATTTTTTTGTCATCAGTAGCATTTCTAAACTATGTTACTATAAAGAAACAAATGTACATTAAACAAATGCATAATGCTTTTGAATGTTAAAAGATAAAATTCCATATGTAAACATTAAAAATAATTTTGTATGAATATCCTAAATTTGAAATGAAAAGCATTTTGAGAAAAATGCAGACAAAGAAATATTTTTACGATATCCTGTTATATATACTTTTTTAATTTAATTAAAGAGATTACATCTTTTTAAATATATGCTTATTATAAAATTCCAGAATCAGTGAAGTTTCCTCTATTTAATGAAACTGAAAATGACTCAAATTCTGACTCGATTTCTCAATGATACAAAAAGCTTCAGTTCCTTTATAGAAAAACTTCATTTAGCAATGAATTAGCTCGAATTAACAGTGCAAACAGAGCTCCGTAGTACACTCAATGAAACATCAATTAATTATAGAGTACATAAAAGTAACATATATATATTTAGACAGAATTAATTCTTAAAAAGTAGTAGCTGCTAACCTGCACAATGAAATTATATTTTCAAAATAATAGTTATTTAATTTAATATAGATAAGTTTAAAATTTTAAGAAGCATTAAGAAATGCATTACTTCTCACTTTGATGATGTAAGTGCACGTAATTTTCGATTCGTGATCAACATGAGTTATCAATGGTGGCAGTAATTTTATTACTGATTATTCATTTATCAAGAGGAATAGCAGTTTTATACTTTATATTTTTACTATCTCATATTTTGTAAATATTTTAATTGAATTAACTAATAAAAAATCAAGTATAAGGTAAAAAAAAAAAACTTTCTTTTACCAAATATAGTCACAGCAACTCGCCGGACGATAGTTAAAAGTCTAGTCCAGGAATCCAATGGTTGAACATTTTTAGAATCTGGCAATCAAGTACAAAATTTTTAAAAAAAGGCAAACTAAAAGCAAAAACACACATCGAAATACAAAGTTCAAAATAAAATTAAGAAACAAAATAAATTTATAAATATTTATAAAAATATTATGTGACGATAATTAGCAGAAATATTCAGTCTTCTAATTGAGTAATAAAGGTTTTATTATAACTGAATCACAGATGAAATTTAAAACATTAAGTAGAAATTAGAATGAATCAAAGAAAGCAAAAATACAAAGTGTAATGAAGAAACGAGAGTCAATTATACATCCAGGAGATTCAAAAATTCAATACCTATAGTGAACTTCCGAAAACATAATCAATTTCTTTTTCGTGTTTTTGAACCATGCCTTAATCTACTAGTTCACTAGACTAATATTAATTCCTTAATCATGATTAAACTTTTGATTCAAAAATATTTCGAAGCTAGTTTTTAAATAATTATTAAATTCACCCAATCGCAAAATGGCCAAACGATTTTTTTTAATCTGTAACAAAAAAAGTTCAAATTTCAGTGCCAAGTCAAGAAATTTAGGAACAAAAATCAAATATTTTAACATATCATGAGTAGCAAACAGTGTGGATTCAAGAATAAAAATAAATTATGGAATAACTTGTAATTAGTTTGTCATTTATTTTAATTCTAAGAATTTATTGATGAACATGGAATGAAATATTGATCAGGAATGTAAGCGTCAATTACATAAAACTTCGTAATGTTTCAAGTTTGTCTCTTGAAGTACATTAGTTAAATTCATGTCAAAAAATTCAAACTCAGATTTAAAAAAAAAAAAAAAAAAATTATTTCTTCCAAAATGACGTCACAAATTCAAGGTCTTATCTCTTTTTATTTACAGCAAACCCTTTCTGAACAAGATTTCTATTGGGAGATTTTTAATTATTCTGTGAGATTCAGCCTTCAAACTCAAACATCTTTTTATCATATTGTTATTCTACCACCTTGATTTAATATAAAATGTCGAAATGTGAATAATTAAGGTATGCTTTCTTGTTTTCAGCGGAAAAAAGAGATTTTTCACTTGCAGGCCCTGCTGAGTGACATTTTTATTGGGGTAAAATCTAATGTCTGATTTTCATTATTAGGTATTCAATTGAATATTAAGTTTAGACTATAAAATAAAAATACTATATCAATCGTAGTTTTGTAATTTTGCTTGATATATGCTTTTAATAGAAATCTTTGTTCTCTTTAATTAGGTTTGCTTCATCAAAACTTCGAAAAAATAGAAATTTTATTTTTATTAATTTCTTAGATAAATGATAAAGAAATCCTTTAGTTTGTATAAACTAAAAAGTAATACTTTAAAAACTAAAAACTAATACTCTTGAAACTATAAAGATTTAAAATTAAATATTTTTCATGTTAAAATTAATAAAAGATTTCAGAAAATTAATTTAATTTACTAATTACTTTTAGAACTTTTCACTCTGACTTCGAAGCAATTAAAACAGATTTGAATTAATAAATCAGAAAATAATTAATAAACCAGAGGAAACTCTATACTTGAATAAAGAATAAAAGAATTCTAGAGTAAAGAATTGGTTCACCTACCTTATAAAAAGAAATTTTATTATTGTATTAAAATCATAATAGATAAATAGATAAAATTTTTAATGAAAAAAAATCTAATTTTTTATGTTTTAAAAGGATTGGAAAGGTTCTAATAAAACGGAAGTATCCTAGAATAAATAATAAAATAAATATTTTGCGAAATGAGAACGATTTTGATGGTCTTGAAAATAAATATTATCCAAATTGGAGAAGTTCTTACTTACCATTTTAATTATTAATCTTAAAACACAGCAGCATTTTAATTTATTGCGTATTCAAACAGAAAGTTACAATATGCAAAAGAAATTGAACAAAATTTACTAAAAATGGAAACTTGAAAACATTGAAATAAAAAATGAGTCGAATGTTCCACATCTTGGAAATTGGGGGGGGGGGGGACATTTAAAGAAATTGATGCCCAAAATATTACCAAACCTTTTCTTTATAATTTTTTAAATACATTTTATGTTAATTACTTTAGTTTTGATTAATTACACCTAATATTTTTTTTAATTTGCGTAACTTGAGCATAATACTGAAAAGAAAATGAAACTGTTGAATAGTTTGCTTTTTGTAGAAAATAATAATCAAATTAGAAGAAAAATAAAAGCGACTACAGTAAATATATTCAATCCATATCAGCGAAATGCATTTTTAAATAGTCATTTTGGAATTGATTGTCCATTTTGGTAGAAGGAAAGTAAGTTACGCAGCGGCACACCACAAGACTCATCGCAATTACATATTACATAACGAGGAACTATGCTTGTCATATAATTGCTCATCACGTCGATTTTCTCCATTTCTAGTCACCTTGCGCCAGTATGAATTTTTATTTTTTTTTATTTGAACTTTCGTTCGGTTTTGTTTACCATAGTTGGTACACATAAAACGAAGTTTATTGATTTCATCCTTCTAAATTATGATCGGGGATAAATCGTTCCATTTAGTTTAATTATTTTTAAGTCCCATTTTTGTAAAGAAATATGAGAAATATTTTGGAACGGTCCTCATAATGTTGAACCGAGAACGACAACTGAGCTGGCAACTCCTCTTCTATCTTACGCGCCAAACCAACGGGAGGATATTTAGCTCCACACATATTTAACTCGCACCAGAATCACATGACACCAAATCGAGGAGACGAATCAAATGGATAGCTTTAAGAAAATCTGAAATAAGTAGCAAAAAATACTATATGAAATAAATGTGTCAATATTACATAGTAAAATAAGGAGAAAAAAATGCAAAAAATATAATGCAAGAAAATCAAAAAGAAAGTAGTTATATATAAAAAGAAAAGGCACAAAATATAATTCTAAAACAGTTTACAACAGGAAACAAGCATCATGTACTTTTCCGCAACGTCAAGAGAGGTTTCCAGCACTTTTAGGATATGTTTTAATCCTATTGAAGATAATGATCTTTTCTATGAACTTACTAATGAAATAACAACGGAATGAATGAAACCCAACTTATGAAATAACAACGGAAATTCTTCCTTAGTTTATACATGCATATGATAAATTTAAAAATCTTGTATAGTGTCAGATTTCTAATGAAAATGTAGTTATCAAATTAATTGAAATGAATTAATTTCAGATAGTTAAATATTCTACCTATGTTCATAAAACTGGTGAGTTCAAGAACTTTCAATTTGTATGTTTTTTAATAAAGTCACAAACAATACTCTTTGAAACAAGAAGCATGAAAGAAAGACTCCATTTTTTATAAAACTACCAGTGGAAATATTCAATAATATTCATACATAATAATAATATAATTTTTATATAATAATAATAATAATGTGTACAAATATGTATTTATAATAGATAATTAGACCATGCATACATTCACAAAATTAATAAAATTAAAAATATTAACCTAAAAAAAATATTAGCGTGTTTAAAATGGTCGGAAATGTGAAATTAAACTGAACGTCTTATTAAAATAAAGCAAAATACCTGAATGCGCAACTGCGGCTGTCCTAAAAAAATGTAACTTAACATTCATCCCAGTCTACTTTCTTTCTTTCTCCATTTCTACATTTTTATTATCTTAAAATTTCAAAAAAAAATGAAGAGAAGTGTGGGTAATGATTTAAAGGCTAAACACACGATTCAATAGACGTGCTTCAACTCTTTGAACAATGATAGAACACGTGTTGCATAAGCAATTTTTAATACAAATTAAATAGGGCCACCTACGCCATTTTCTTTTTTGAAATTCGATGAAAATCTGGCCTGGTTTCAAAAAAAAGGCTTTTCAATTCTAAATATATAATAAAATAACAGTTTTCAAGGGAATAATAGTTAGCATTTAAATTAAACATAGAAATAAATATTATTGCAATACCATAGCGGTTAATTCAGATTTATATTGATTTTTGAATCGTGGTAATTGTTTAAATCACACAAAATTTAAATTTCAGAAATGATAATTTAGTCAGAAATTAATATGACCTTGATGGAACTTAAAAATAGAAACCTTGTTATCAGGCGAATGACGTCAATAGAGTTTTCAAAATATATTCAGAGCAAAAAAAAATTGTATTTTTTAATTCTTTTAGAGAATAATTGATAAACGTTTGCGTCTAAATACTCTAGTTGAATACTAAAATGATTGATCTTGATTTTGATTTCAAGAGCAACTATCTAATCGTCATTATTATCTCTGATGCCACCGAGAAAAATCATTGCTGCTATTTAAATTTCCGTATTCTAAATTCCCTATGGGTGAAACAGTAACTTATTACTTATTCTCAAAAAAAAAAATTTTTTTTTCATGGAGATTCTTAAAATTATAGAAATAGAGGAAAATGAATGGTAGTTAATTTCTAATAAACTCGAATTATTTTATTATATTTCTGAAAAAAATCGTTTTCACAATTCATTACCTAGCTAACTGTAACCAAAACATTCATTTATATTATCCTTTATGTTATCAGTTTTTTTTATTTATCTTAATACATCATCGATTTGAGTAAAAGAAAAGGTATAATTGAGACTATTTATTTTTACTTCATTAAGACAGTGATATAATGATAATCGATAACTATAAGCTGATAAAAAAAAATACATACTGTTAGAAAACAAAAAGCTTGTTAAATTTTAATTATCTAAACATTCATTTAAACTTAAAATTTGTTGTAAATATGCGTTGAATAAAAATTTTCTGGTCGTTCATTTAAACTTAAAATATGTTTCTAAATATATATGAAATTTCGATTTTTTTATAGTGTTTATATCAATACCTCACATTTTTACAATTTTTTTTCCATAAAATAGTCGCATTTCACTTTTTAAAACACGATACAAACTTGTTTTCCAAGATTTTTTTTTATAATTTATTTATTTAAGTGATATAACTTTGATAAGCTTAGGTAATTTTTTACTCCTATATTTTATTTCCATTTTCCCAAGTTTTTTTAATAAAATAGGCTTGAATTATAATAACAGATTTTGATAAATATAAGGCCTTTACATGAATTTAAGTTCGGATTATAACGTAAATAATCAAAAGAAAAATGTTGTGTAGATTTATTCTTTATTTTTGTGTGAAAACTGCAATTAAATAAGAGTAATGAATCAGTTATATTTTATCAAAATGTGGAAAAAAAATTAAGCAACGTATACTTACTTGATAACTAACTCACCATTTATTTCAATGTTTCCCCTAAAAGTTAGTCACCAACATAAAGCAAACAATAGCAACTTTTCACCCAGCTGCAATGCTCAGTGTCAAGAAGCAGAAAAACCACATTTCAGTTTAAGGCTCCTTTTTGTACTTGAAACTTGCACGTAATTCGAGATTATTGAATAATTTGTGAAACTCTATCACATAGTTGTGTTTGTTGACTCTCTTTTTTTTGCTTATGAAATCAATAAGCATTGATCCTATATCAGTAAATATTTTTTCATTCGATTTTTTGTTGTTGTTGTTGCTGCTGTTCAGCCAAGAAATGATGTCACTCTTATCCAAATAATTTTATAGATTTGGCGCCATTTCAAAAATAATTCTTAATAATCAATATTTCGTATTAAATTGTGGATTTTTAATATAATAATGTTTGTGGGTTTGCATACTATGTGGAAATTTCTAAATGAGAACTGCATGAAGAAAAAATTGTACCAAAATCTGTATAAAGCAGATTAGGTTAGAAAAATAGTATCCAAAGTTAACACGGTAGATAAGTCAAGGTTAGCCATTAGAACAAAAATAGTACGGTAGATAGGTGTCAAAGTTAGCCATTAGATCAAAATAACACGGTATATAGGCCAAAGTTAGCTATTAGATCAAAAGTATCCCTGTAGGTAGGCCAAATGTAGGCATTAGACCAAAGATTGCAAATAAATAGATTAATTAACTCTTGGATAGAATGAGCTTACTAAGAAAGAATTTTTCAAATTATTTTGTGAATATTTCAATTAAATTAATGAAAAAATTAACCTTTTTTTCCCCCACTAACTTCGAATATAATACTGCACAAAAACTATCTTTACACCACTCAAAAATTAAAATAATAATAATTATTATTAAGTCGTATTAATTTTATTTCGGCTCATTTTTTCCCCAAAATAAAGAATTTCTTTTTAAAAAATAGAAATATTTTGCATTGTTTCATTATTAAATTTACATTCCTGCACATTCTGTAGATGTTAAATGTAATTTTTGTGTGCTCGATGTCACTGATATACAACTAAATTTTGAAAATAAAATAAAACAATTAAATCATGTATAAAGTCTTATCAGTCATGGTGTTTTAGGCTAAAGAATTGATTCTCATTTTTATCCCTTTAAATGTTGTTGCCAAATAGTATTATCTTTTTTTTTTTCAATCAGTATGCGAATGGAGTTCGTTGTGGAAAAGTTTTCAATCATTTTAAGTTTTATAAAAACTATAACGATTTTTTCCAGCAAAATTGCCCCGTTTCCCATTTACAACATTTTGAAATGAGTTATGCTTCACTATCATTAATTATTCAAACACAATAAAATCTTCATTTGACTATTTTTACTTTCTCGTAAACAAAAAATACGAAGAGAAAATTTTTAAAAGTTCAGGTAAGACATCTTGAATAGTCTCCGTATTTCAGACTCGCCCGTGCCTGGAAAGAAACTTATATGGAATTTTTTTCTGGCTGTCTCAGAGAATGGTAAAAATACAAGAAAACTAGCGAGTGTAATTTGATATGCTGTCTGAACAAAAAAAATTCAGATCTTTCCAATTTTAAATGAATCTGACAACCAGTTAACTGTTTATTCTTGTGTTAATTCACAATAACCTAGCTTGATATCCATTTACCAAGCCCTCTTTAGCACAAGTTCTTTGCAACAAAATTCTTTATCCTTATTTGATCTTAAACTAAACCAGTAAATGTGTAAATTGTCTTTTTGCTCGCCTGGTCATGTATATGAAAAACAATAATTGAAAAACAAAACGTGAGAGACAAATGAAATTTTGTATATAGTCTCGACACCAGATCCACTTAACCGGACCCAGTTTATCATCGCAAACAAGTCCAAAGTCAAAATGCGGCTCTACGAAGTACGGCACAGAATTTTCTGCAGTAGGAAAATATACGGCAGTCGTAGGGTTAACTTTCCTTCTAACTTACTCTTAGAATACAAATTTACTCGATTTATCTATATTTTTATTTTCTCAGATACGAAGTATAAAAGAAAAAATATTTTAGTTATCGAAACAGATTCTCGAGATTATGGCTAAACTCCACTATTCAGACCATCCTGCGTTTGAATAATGCATTTTTAGAATTATGTCTATATGTCTTTCTGTTTGATTGTGAACACGATAATTCAAAAGCTCTTTGATATATCATGTTCACAATCGTGTTCAGATTTGAATTTAGTCTTTACTCCAAATTTGTAAATTTTTATCAAATTTTAAACGAAATCCGTTTAGAAGTCTCCGTTTTATAGAAGTCTGTCTGTTCGGTTGTTCGTCCCCCCCCCCAGAGGGACACCTCGAAATGAGGATGAGAAGCTTCTGGCATGGTGGTTGTCTCGTCACCCTGGAGGGTACACGAAAAGGTTAGGGTGTGGCTGCTATGATCGATAACGGGACGTACTTCCTTCGGGGAGGGTTGTACCGTGGCCGGTGATGGCCCTTAGGACTCAACCACAGTTCTCGCCAGTGTTGCTATAGCGGCGGTCCAGTCATTCAGTTTTTTATTCCTTCCGATCAGCCTTCGAGGCGGATCGGAAGATCAGTCATATATGTTCGGTCGTCCGAATGCAAATAACCATGATAAGTACAAAATGTTGAGTACAGGCTTAGTGGCAGCAGGGTTGGCATTTAAAATTCAGATCCGTTTTAAATTTGAAGCCAAATTTGACAACGGGTTGGTGGTCTATCAGTCTTTCGCATGCATGTAATTCAAAGACGCAATTTAAAACTGACTTAAGTAAATAAATTTGGTATGTGACGTTGTGACTATATCTGTAATCCTATACCAAATTTTTATTCAAATTTGGTTGAGGAAAAATGCAAAATACATATTTGGTTTTCTGATACTTGTACTTTTGTATAAATCACATACCAATGCTTAATCAACAAAACAATTCCCAAAGATCGATATTGTGGAACTATTATTTGCGAATGAATTGTAATTAAAACACAAATATCGCTCTCTTTACTTCATTATTAAACACGCAACTTTCATGTATGGAATCCAGAAATAAAATTCTGAGCACTCGTGCAGTTCACAATCTTACTCAAGGTCCATAATTGTACTTGCATGAGGAGTAGGTAACACCTTTATTAGAAAATAAGCGAGCAAATTTCAAAGCAATTATTAACAATGAATCATTTATTACAACAGCAAATAAATTAAGAAATAAAATAAAACCTCTGCTGATACAAGATTTATACTATTTGTAGAAAAAAGATTTTTCATTGTAACTCCATACATTATTAATTGTATTCATTATTAATATTGTATACTTTATAAGTACATCAACTATGTGAAAGCTTAATATGACCAAATAAAAAGAGACAAGTAATTACAAGTCGCAAAGTAATAAAAACTCCCATCTTTCACAAAAAAAATCGTTGAAAGTTCAATCAAGTGTTAAATGTTTTTATTTCGAAAAAAAACTGCAAGAAGAAGTAGTAACAATGCAAATTCCATGTTTCCATCTCATATCCTATTGCCCACTATTTCCCAATTTTGAGGAGGGTTACAGTAGTCAAGCAGTAAGTTATGAACTTCGAGAATGGAGGAACCCCGGTCCAAAGCCCTATTACACCAAAGATTTGGCAGGCATGTGGGCCTCGTGCTCATTAAACATATATGTCTTAAATATGTCTATCGAACGTTCATAATAAATGGATCTTTAAAGATAGGATGCCGATTCAGATATCATTCTCGATATCTGAAGAAGACTCAAAATGATGACGCCCGTTCAAAGACAGTCTCATGGTAACTTCAAAATATGATATTTACAAAATTTAACTAATTTTAGAGAAATGCTGCTATTAGTGATTTCTTTAAAAATTTATCTAAAATGAATTTCAACATTTATAAACCTTATAAGAGAATTGTTTTTTTCTAAAGTTTTAAATAATTACTCTTATTAATAATTTCACATTCATGTTTCCAGATGTTTCTGATTTTAATTGTTAAATTCTTAAACTCTAATTTCAAAGAATTTTGAGCCATCAAATCGGAATCACAACAAATCTTGCTTATTTCTGTTGGTACGTAACTCTATATTTATGAAGAAAATTGTAATAAATTGAACATTTGTTTCCGAAAATTTTACATTCTGTAGGCATTTTAAGTTTCAAAAATTTAGCTTAAATCCGAAATTTCTTCAAAAAAAATTTTTTACGTTCTAATATATCTATCAGTTGTTCTCAAGAATTTTCATCGTAAACCGAATTTTTAATGTACTTATATTACTTAAATAGAGTAAAATTATTCATTAATTTTCTACTTCACATGAAGATAGGACTGATATAATACTTGGAAAGGTAGAAAAAGTTAAAAGGAAAGGTGGCAATTTATTTTAAAAAATGCTTTATACATATAACTTCTCCAATAGATTCTGATAGTCAAATTTTAAAAGAAACATCAAAAGAGAGTTAAAATTTATTTTTCTACCTTAATTCCTTAAAAAAGAAATAGAATTCGATTTAGATATAGGAATATCAGGTTGTGCATATGTTGTCATCAAATATGATCATTTTCTTCGAAATGATAGCTTAAATATTTTGAACTTCGATGTACCTCCAGACAAATATGTTTTTCGTTTAAGTTTTTCCTAAAATCTCTTTGAAATCTAATTATTCTGAAAGAAAATTTAGCTTGTCGTGTAAATCAAAATTAAAAAAAAATATTTTAAAAGAAAATTGTGTTTTTCAAAGCTTAAAGACCGCATTGATAACACTTGGCTTCATAATTTGCTCATTTTTTGTAAACCTTAACATTTTTAGAAATAAAATTTTATTAGAACAGTTTCATGGTATTCAAAAGTTAGAATATTGCAAATTTTTATAATATTCTATTTTATAATTAACTAGAATAAATTTGAATATATTTCTTCTACAACATCGGATATTAACGTGCTTACCCTAAAAAAATGGATGACTTTTAAATTTATCGAACGTTTGCTTTGAAAAAATTTCCAAGAGTTTCTCAAATTGAAACAAATGACATTTAACTAATAATAAAAATATTTTAGTATTTTGAGTTTAGAGAATGAAATTCTAAATACAATGCATTCTTGTATAAAATATTCATAAAACAAAAATTTTAAAATTACACTAGATTTCGACATTTAACAAGCATGAAAATTTTCAGAATTGGCATAAGTTTTTTACTCATTGGATTCGATATAAAAAATGAAAAAAGTTATTATTATACCTTTGCCTGTTCTCCTTGCAGGAAACTATAACCACTTTTTTCGGTTGCCTTTCAAGTCACAAACGATTTTCGACAACTGAATGGTTTTCAGATATTAAATTGGAAGTAAAGTTTCGAAGCAAGTAACTTTACACTTCCAAATTTTTTTTGGGTTTCGCAACTGATATTCCATTTGTTATCACAAAAATACAGGAACGGTCTTTATAGATGAATTTTTTTATATACTTTCTCACCTTGAACGTTTGAAATATTTGATTTCGTCTTTTATTTTCAACTTCTTCTATTTCTTCCAACATTCTTTCAAATTGGTATAAATAGGCTTCCGCATAGCTATGATGATCATTGTCTTGCAAAGAATTGCAAAGCGAACAACCACCAACTCAAAATGAATTTCCTGGTAAGTTTTTCAACTTTTCATTCTTTGTTTTCTTCTTAAGAACAATCATCAATTTAACATAATTTGCTTTCAAAAATTTTTAATAAAACTTGTAGAGAGATTGTAGAATTCCAAGTTTTGGATTCATTTCCTTCAGGAATCTTCTACATATATGGACCTGAATAAAACTTTCCTTGATTAAAATCTTTCAGGCAATCTTTAATATTACTTGGAACCGCGGTGGCCTGATTTTAACGCTAAAAAAAATTCTAGATTTCGGAATTTTATATTATTGATATGCATATGTGCTCTATATTTCTTCTATTAATTGTATATGTGCGCTATAATTCTATCTATTCATTTGTATATGTGCACTTGATACACTTCAGATGTAGAAAGTTCAAGCTAACGTTCTGAAAGTTTGGAAAAGGGACAGTGGCCCAACTTTTTTTCTTGTCACCTCATCAAGTTTTAAAGTTACAAGATACATCTCAAAATAGCCCTCGCATTAATTCTAAACGGCATGTTAACATAACTTAATTAAACTTCAGTATAATTATTCTACGTTTTGATGCTTGCTATAGTAATTGATACAAAATGTGTATTTAATAATTGTGAATGGACCGGAGACTGAACCTTAATTTCAAGCAAATATAAGTTTAGTTGTACAATTAAAAGACTGCAAATTCAAATTTCGATGCAAGCGATAATCCATCATGTGTCTAATTTATATTAAAAATTATTAATTATTCCATGCAATGGCAGGTTTTTTCACGAAAATCTTCTCAGCTATATAACGGATAGCAAAATCGTTTGCAAAAGAGCAATATTTTAAACTGTTTGCATTATTCGAATAGAACTAAAAATAGGCTTAAATTACAGAAAAAGTTATTGTGTGTTAATGCGTAGTATTTCAACGAAATATTGCTTCAACTACTATATATCTGAAGCTTATTTCGCAAAATATTTCGTCAATTTTATGTGGCTTTGGCAAATTTCGTGAAATAATTCCGCCAATGGTTAATTAAAAAATTTTCTGAATCCTAGACATTTTCTTGATTGTAATTAGTTTTTAATGACATAAATATAAGTGAAATTTAAGTCCAGTGATTTTATTTCTATTTCTTTTAGAAAAGCCTCGATTTTATTGAAATTTCTTTGAATGAACTCAGGTCTTATATATGCGTTATATCTGTTAAGCAAAGACTAAAAGTTATCATGTGTATTTAAAGTGAAACTTCATAAGTTAAGGTATCTACAAAGTGTAGTTCGCCTAAACATTAGCTCAAACCACGAAATATGAACATAAAGTCCTTTTGTTTTAAAGAAAGTGCGCAGTACGCGAAAAATATTATTATAGCGGACCTTTCTCTGTAAGAGAATCATAATAGTGCAAAATACAATAAAAATGCTAAAATAAGACATGCACATTTATTTCTTTTTTCATTATTTAGAATTTCTTTTATAAAAATACATATTCGAAATGAACTTAATTTGCTTACGCCTTACTGACTGGATAATATAATTCTGAACTTCAGGCATACTGCCATTTCTGCTGAATAATATTCATTAGTTCGAATTCATCGAATATTTTTACTCAAGAGCCAGAGATTCTTAATACTTTTTATTTATTCAGCTTACGACTCTTTATACAGCTATCGAAAAGATAGGAAGAAAAATACACTTTCCTTAATACTTTCGTCAACATTATAACGATAAGTTAATTAATTTTCATTCTCTTTAAATATATGCTTTCTGTATTTAATATTTGTTCATTAACATTGCTCTTCAAAACATTTCAAATGTCAATATATTTATTATAAAACATATTCGTTTTACTGGACTTTTTTCATAGAAATAATTACCTAACTGTTTAATAATGAAAATTAAAACTTCTAAAGCCTTTCAGATTTTGTAATTTTTTCAAACTATAGTGTTGTGGAATTTTGGCTGATTTGAATATGATTAGGCTACAATATAATTTCGATTTGCCCAAAAATGCAAGTGGTGAAAAATTTGATCAAAAAATGAATTCAGAAAAGAAGTCTATTATTAAATTAAAAGAGAGTATAAAAGATTTATTTTAAATATTAATTATTTTGATAAATACTGCATTGTTAATAAATAAATAGTAAGCAATTTTAATAATAATAGTTTTAATAAATAATACATAATTTATAAATAAGTAATAAGCAATTTTAATAAGTAGTGTAAACATTATAATTAAAAAAATTTGTACTGTAAAACTACTTTTTTTAAAAATAATTTAATAATTTTAATAAGGAAACAATGCACAACCATTTGAATGCAACATTTGATCAATAAAATTTCAAAATGAACAGTATTTTCAATTTGTAAATAATTCAAAAAAAGTAAAAAGCCTTATTTAATTTCATTCTACAACTTTAAAATTCTAATAAAGAAAAGGTGTTAAGAATTATTCTACTGCACACACTAGAAAAAGATATTTTAAGTAAGAAATATAATTCATAAAATCAAAAAAATGTTTACAAATTTTGATTATAACATCAAATTAACTAAAATAAATTGGAATTGTAAATATCGTTTTGTTGAAAAATGAAAAGACTACAAAAAAATTCGAATTATTCCCTAACTCTAATAAAAAAAATTAATGTTCTATAATTTAAGATAAAAATAATAATTTGAGATAAAATAATCAGATAAGAACAAAAAAAATTACTTTTAATTAAAAAAAGTTTTTATTTAATTCAAAGCAAGAATTAAAGTTCAATCAAACGATTTTTTTTATGAATATATTTGTTTTTTTAAAAATTAATGCTTAAACTTCATGGTAAATATAAAATAAATGTCTCTTGTTATCAATAACAAAAAATGTAAAAGAATTAAAATTTGTTGAAGGTAATAAAAAAATGAGCTCTATTTTCTTTTTTTTATTTCCTCACTAATAAATAACCGACCTTAACTTTTTTTAATCTCAACAGGCTCTTAGAAAACTTTAATCTTTAAAATCGATGTGCATAAAGAATAATTATATTATAATTATAATCTGATTATATTGAGAGTCGTTTTATATCATATGTTACCGCCACGAGATTATATCTGGCCAAAAGTAAATATTTCTCTTATCACAAGTAAGTGCGTTTCAAAGAATATATTTGAATAATTTTACATGTTGCTTTCCTGGGAAAATCTTTCTTGTATTACGTAGTTAAATAACTAATAAAACTCATTTCATATTCGTACTCAATGCATGAAAATTAGTTATGCTTGCAGAAAGTTAAATGTATACTTACCCTTCCGAAGAAAACTACTTTGTTATATTATTATGATTTTATAAAAGTTTTTATTTTAGATTCATTTATTTATTTTCTTTGTTATCATTGTTATTTATTTTTATTACTTTCTCATATAAGTAGAGTAAATATAATAACTGTCGAAAAATTCGAAGGCGAGATTTAGAAGAAACTCTGCATTTTAGACTTTCCTGAGTTTTAAAAACATTTTTTGAAAATATCCGTCTATATGCTTGTGACAAAAAAAAAAACTCATAAACGCTTTGGTTTTTATACCAAATTCTAGATTTCTATCACATTTTAAGAAAAGTCTGCTCAGATGAAGTCTGCCTGTCCGGCTGTTCGAATATAATTTAACATAATAACTACAAAACGAAGAGAGCTAGATAGATAAAATCTATACACAGAATCAACATCTACAGTTTAAACATCTTTCAAATTTTGAGCCAATTCTTGCAAATGCTTGACCGTCTGTCAGTCTGTGCTTTCAGAAACACGCAAACGTAATAATTCAAAAACGCAATGGCGTAAATATATCAAATTTGGAAACTATAAGTGCAAATTTGTGTCAAATTTTTGTTTCAATCAGATGGTAAAAAACGTGTCTAAAGTAAAAATTCGATTTTTTTATATATACTCTTACCTTATGCCAGGGATTAATCGCCAAATAACTCGCCAAGGATGATACGATAGATTCAGTAATAATGCTAAGCCCACGCCAAAAAATATTTCTTAACTATTGTACGCTGGTACCACGCAAGGCGTTCTCGGAATATCACCTTCATTAGAAAGTATGCGAGAACGTTTTGGAGAAACCACTCCAATAGATTAAATTTAAATTCTTTCAATTTGAAAAATTTCATATCTTAAAAAACGAAATATTTCACAAATTGTATCCTCGTTTTCTTATGTTTTAGAGTTCTAAAATTTTGTGTAATAATATAAAGACAATTTATTATTAATATTTTTCAAGATATAGTATTTTTAGAACTCAATTATCAGTTAATCGCTTCATTTTAATTAAATTTTGATTCCATGTAAGAGGCGCCACCTTGTATTTTAATCTAAAAACTATTTATTATTAGACTTTGTAATTCATGATCATGAATTATGAAATATATTCAAGATCTAAACAAGGAAAAATATAAAAATAAAATTTTAAAATATGCTCTTATTAATGAATTTAAAAGGAGTAATTAAAAAATATGGAATTCCAAACAAAATTATAAAGCGAGTGACGCTGAATACAGGAATCTTTCTAAGGGTCAAAAATTTTATTTTTACTTTGCAATTCATTAATATTATGGTTTGCCAAATAATTAATATTTCTGAACATTCTTTTTCTAGTTCACCCTTCTTATCGTCGTCGCCCTGGTGGCCTGCTGCATGGCCCAGTGGCGTTACAGGTCTTCCTATAGCAACCCCGGAATGTCCTATCCTTACAACAACTGGAACTCACAGCCAGGGTGGAACATGAACAGAGGTTATTATGGCCAGGCATGGTACTGAATGTCGAACGAAAAAATGTGAGTTAATAATTGTGTACATTCTTCACGTTATATTCTTGTGAATTGAATGAAATTATTTAACATTAACAAGAATATTATTTTTCAAACTTTGAAATTTATTTTTTCACAGAATTAAGTTGATATCACTAATCAGTCATCACAATATGATCGTATAGGAATCAACCACTTCTAGGGATTGCAATACCGGTATACCGGGATACCGAATACCGGTATTTTGAGCCATTTGTACAATTTCGTAATACCGGTATTCACAAGTTTAAATACCGGTTTTTCGGTATTTACTAGAATTTTTTTAAATTGTCTCATCTATATGTTCAGGTATCGCGAACATAGCAAAATAGTATACGTTTTTGTTTTTATGCCTCCCTAACGGGCGAAATTAATTAGTCAATTAATGGCTTAAATCTAAATTAGCGAAACATGGATTATCCCTGAAAGAAAATATTGTATCCATAACGACTGATGGGGCAACAATTATGAAAAAAGTTGGAAAGTTGATTGGTGCAAATCAGCAGTTGTGCTATGCACACGGAATTCAATTAGGAGTAATAGATGTATTATACCAAAAAAATAAAGAACGGAAGAATCCAAATACTGTGGATATAGAAATTTCGGATTCCAACTTTGAAGAGAGTAAGAGTGAGAGTGATATTGACAATGAAGATAATGACAATGTAATTCTTGAAGAAGATATTGCTAATGAGGATGAAATATTAACCTATCGAGAATTGCTTCCTATAATTTATAAAGTTCGAAAAATTGTTAAGATATTTAAAAGCTCTCCTATAAAAAGGATATATTACTATAATATATACTAACTGAAAATAAAACAGAATATATGTTAATATTAAATTCTAAAACACGTTGGAACAGTTAACTCCTTTCGACTTTAACCTGTAAATTAATTTTTCATATAGTGAATTCGACTTAATATCCATAACTATATCAGCTCTCCTTCCAATAAAACTGACTATTGAGGAATTATGTCGGTGAGATTCTAATTTATTAACAGCTAATGCAACAATAAATTTCATGTTGCAGTCACTGAAAGAACAGCACACATCACTATCTGAAGAATTATATATTACATTGAAAAATCGTACAGAAGATAGGCATACCTAAATAGAAAATGTCTTATGGTATTTACATAATTATAATGATTTTAAAAATGAAAATGAAGAAAAGAAAATAACCAATTCGAATCTGATTAAGTTTATAGTAAATTTTCTTAAAATTTTTTACCCCCAAACCTATCCACATTCAGAAGAATTCGGTTCAATTATCAAAGATTATGATGTCACTACTGTCGATAGTGAAAAGGAATTGTCTCTTGAACAAAAATTAGAGTTAGCGATAAATAAAAAAAATTCAACGAACCAAAATACAATACAGAAATCAGCTATATCCAAAACCATCCGACGAGAAATCGATTTATTTGAAGATGAAGGATTTAGAGGTAAATACTTGGAATAAGTATATCGCGCATTGCTAACAGTACAACCAACTAGCGTAGATGCCGAAAAAGCGTTTTCGACAGCTGGTCATTTTTGCACAAAATTACTTTTCAGGCTTAATGACAGTACAATTATGTTTTTTAAGATCACATTTCAAAAATTTGTAATAGTATCACAGACTGAATAGTGATATTTACACTTTTTTGTGATTTAAATAAATAAGATATTTCTTTACTTTTTTGTGATTATATACTGTTATAATTTATAAGTCACAAATTATTTTTTGTAATATTTACACTTTCTAACAAAACTGGTAAATAAAACAAAAAAACATCTGTGTTTTCTTTCTTTTTCTAAAATTTCTAATACTGGTATTAAAACCGGTATCCCGGTATTAAGATTTAAAAAATACCGAATACCGGTATCGAAATTTTGGTCCGGTATTGCAATCCCTAACCACTGCACTTAAAAAGGAGCTTTTTGGCTATTTTTAGCTATACGTTATTATACCATATGAATTTCTATTGGAATTACATTTTCTGCTATCTAAATAGTTTTCTATTTTGGCATTTGTATTTAATGTCTGTTTTAATATAATTAGCGTAAATGAGAAAAATTAACTGAAAAAAAGTATTTGTTAAGGAAAAAATAATAATAAATTAATAATTAAGGAAAATTAATTATTAAAAATAATAGCATCACAAAAATAATTTCAGCTTCAATTATTTGAGTGACTATGAAAAATTATGCGAACTTTAAACGTATTATATATTTAAATATCTGATATACAAAAAAACATTTAGCAAAAAAATATCTGTTAAGTCCAGATAATCTTTGATTACTTTAAACATTCATATTTTTTGGCTTATATTAATATTTTCTTTTATTAAAAGGTGATAATTTTATTAACATTTTTAAAATCCGTGATTTTTTGCACAAATTGCGACACTGTGCAATTAAAAGTATTTTGTACTGAAAATCTGCTTTTCACCGGATTCTATAAGGTTTTTTTTTTTTTTTTTCAAATGATTTGTATTCAAACACAGCTCCACGGTTTCATTTACTTATAATTGACATAAGTCTTCTACTTTATCTGATTTTTGTTCTTCTATTTTAAGTGTACTTTTTATTAAGAATATTAATCTCTAAATTAATAGTTTTCTTAGCAGTAATTAATAAGCTTTAAATTATTCATTTATTTCCATTATTATAAAACATTTTTCGAATCTTCAAATGTCTTATCTGAAACAAAGTTAAATTGATCACGTTATTGTGTAGCATTCTTAATCGGCAGTCTTAACTATAAAGCATTTTCTTAAGTATTAGGTTTGTGTAATTTAAAAAGATTATAATAATGTTATTTATTGCACGCTGGGTATTATCAAGATTCGATTAAAATATTCATAATAAAAGTGCTTTTAGTTATTGCTTAGTTAGTGCTTTTAGTTTAGGCCACAACAACTGACTTCTAAATTATATTTAATTAAATGTTTTTTTAGATTCTTACAAACTTAATTATACACTGTTAGCTATGTTAAAGTAATTGAATTTAAAATTTTAATATCACGCAATTCATGCTTGAAAACAATAAAAATGAAACAACTTGAATAAACAACTTGAAAACGATAAAAATGAAATTGCCAATTAATGATGTCTAGTTATAGTTTATAATACTAGATGGCACTATACTTACCGAATAGCACGAAGGCTGAGCCAGTGCATTTCTCAGAAATTATTAAATGAAAAATTTTATAATTTATTTCAAATCTAATAAATTATAAAAAGAGTTTGATCATTAGCTGTTTATCAGAATTTGTTGTTTTTTTAAATCAATGAAAAATGCGTGTTAAAGATGGAGAATGTATTTTTAAAACATCATAAACAGTTACGATTTTTTTTTTTTATAGGGACTGAACAATGGACCGGACTTTGAAATGGACATGATTCCAGCTTCTTTTCTTCAGTTTTCTACTCACTTTTATTAACTTGCATCTCGAGATTCTAATGCCAGTTATTTCTTTATTGCATCTTTTTATGTAATTCTTTAAAGCAAAATAAAATAAATGTTTTTGTTTTTCTGAAATATGATGAATTCATTTTCTGATTTTACACTTTTCTTGAAAAATAGATAAAGGATTCACTCCATTTCCTGATTATTTAAGTAAAGAAATAAATATTAATGAAGAATGCTTATTTTTTAAAAATAAAACTTATTTTTGCAGGGAGAATTATGCTAAAATAATGCGAATAAGCGTTTCTCTAAATGCAGATTTTGATTATCTCTATCTAGAACTATAGTCTATACATAGCCCGTCTATAGTTGAGATAAAATATACAATGAAAAGATATTTTACCTTTTTTTCATTTCACATCTTCATTAAATACATTTTTCAAGCTTATTTTAATTTCCTTTAACCAAATACTCTTTGCTTTGATTCTTGATATGAAATAATATTTAAAAAATAATATATTAAAGATCAAAATGAAATTCCACTTAACATATTGATTACATATTACTGATTCTAAGTTGAGTTGTTATATCGTTAAGTAGAACATAAACTTATTATTTTATTAGATACGATTGGCTACGAGCTGGTTCATTAAGAAAATTGATTGCGTATCATATAAATTAAATCTCAAATGTTGTTAAAATTTTCTTCAACCATTAAGAACATCGTTTAAATTGAACAAGAACTATTTTAAGAATATTTTTGTACCGGTTCTATTCATGCTCCAACCTAATATACGGCTCCCGTTGGTATGGCGCGAGAGTTTGGAGAGGGGATGCCAGCTCAGGTGTTGCCTTATACGAAGGCAACACCTGAGCTGTTTGGTACTGTACAAATTTGGTTGTAAGTTCATGTACCAGATTTCAATCTCGTAATCTGATAGCGGGTCAAAATTACGAGGTCCCTCCGAAAATATCCCTAATGTTGCTCTAAATTTAGCTAAATATTATATTTAAGGCTAATAACTAAATATACTTAAAGTAACGTTAATATAATTAATAAAGAGGCGTTAATATAATTAAATTAAATATACGTATTGTGATTTTTCGAAAATTTAAATTTTGAAATACAGGAGGGAATGATCAAAAATTGTTCGACAGATAAATTGATTCTAATCGATGAAAATGAAATGTCACGAAGAAGTATAAATTGTTTTTATACATCAATATTTTCGAAGACTATTGAAGGAAAATTTCAAAATATCAATTAATTTTAATGTAATTCAAATTTTAAATATAATTTCAAACCAATCATTACATGTTACAAATTCCCACTTTCCATAAAATAGATCGGCCAAATTTGGTAGGTTAAATTCATTAGTATGTCTGCTAGAGCGATAGTCTGTACCAGGCACGTGAGCGTATTAGCCTTGACGTATATTATTAGGAGAGATTAAAAGTGCATCTTCAAGTAGTTATTTTATTGGTTCGAGCAGAATCACGTGAGATATAGCAGAGCAATCGAATAGCGATAAGATTAGTGAAAAGGAAAAAAATCTCGAAATAAATAGAAGAAATGACTTTAATGCATCAAGAATGCTTTGTGAAACAGCGAAAGCAGTCTCCTCAAAATTTCCTCCCGTACTTTCCAATAAATTTTTTTTATGCCACTCCTTCCACATAAAATTATGGATCTTGAGTAAGGGGACGACTATTTTTCATGGCATTGGTGAACGATTATTATGAAATATAGATCTTTTTCATAAATCTAGCATTTTTACTGAATCTCTCTTAAGAATATGCATGCTGGGCGTCTTTTTTGTCGATTATAATTGTTACCAAAATTTCACACTAATACAATTATATTAAATCATTGTGTTTTTGATTACTACGTTTATATACTTGTGAAAATACAGACAGACGCGTAGTCAACCTTTTGACAGATTTAGCTCTAAATTTGATATTTTATGCCACATTTTATCTGCATAGCTTTTGGCGTTTTATAATTATTAAGTGTACTACCTACTTGAGTCAAGCAACCGGACTGACAGTCTTCTTGTGAATATATTTCGTTCAAAATTTGATAGAAAACTACAAATTTGGTTGTAAGTTCATGTACCAGATTTCAATTGTCTAGCTCATAGTGTTTTCGATTTCTCGTATTCACTGACAGAGAGACACACATGATGCCAAAAATGAGTTTTCCGGACTCAGGGAGATCTAAAACTCGAAGATTCATCAAAATCTCGAGTTCGGATTTTCCTCAATACTTCCTCTACATCTAATTTACGATAACCACACAAGGCTCACCTAATTAAAAGCATTCATATTAAATTTGAATGGCCGGACCACCGCGAAAGCATTGGCGAGAACTAAGGTTGAGTCTTAAGAGCCATCACCGGCCACGGCACACTCCTTCCCGTGGGAAGCAAGTCCCGTAATCGGAAGGAAGTAGCTGACTCCCACCATTTCTGTATCCACTCGGATGTCGAGAACCAACACCATACCAGAAGCTTCTCTTCTTCATTTTTGAGTTGCCCCCACCAGTGACAGTTCATATAAGATAAAATAAATTTGTTTTGTCAGTTTCTATTCACTCAAGAAGTTACTAAGCACAAACGCAAACTTGTATAACTTTTAACGCTGCTGTGAAGAATTGAAAAGCAAATATGAGGGTTGACCAAATGGAAACTGGACACTTGCGATTGCCTCAGAATGACTGTAGCTATAACAGCTCCACGTGGATGTAAAGGGTGGTAGGAGGTGTCACTGCATACGGTGTTCAACAGTGAAAGCTATTCGTGATAGACGAAATTGATCGAAAGTAAAGTCATGCTATACAGGCATACGTCTAGATCGGAACCACTTGGGGTAGTACGGTTTCTGATTCTACGATTGCATTGAGCCACTCATGATTGATTTCTTTCCCCAAAGGTGCACTATCAATTCTACACAATGCTGCAATACTGTGACAAAACAGCGGAAATCAATCAAAAGCAAACGGCCAGGCTTTCTTACTTAACAAGTGATCCTTCTCCATAACAATACCCGCCCACATGTCTCTCATGAAACCCGGTGCAATCCGGATTTGTCACCCTGTGACTTCCCCAACTTTATGCCACTTAAGGTGTATGTACACACTTGAAACATCGAAAATCGTTCAAAATATCGAATATTTTTTTATTGCTTAATAATATTTTCTGATTCTTTAGCTTTCAAACGATACCAAGATGTTGCCAATATTCCAAATATTTCTCGAGTTATAATTATTTTTCTTGAGGTGCTTTCATTGAAAACTCTAGTTACGGTGTTTTTAAAACTCATTTTATGAAGAATGATATTTTTCCACTATGTTGCTTCCTTCAAACAATTATAACTCAACAAGAAATTAACCAAATACAGTTATTTATATATCAAAATAATCTGTAGGAAATAGCGGATGTTTGGTGCCTCAATCAAAGATATATTTATAGAAATAAATGTTTAATAGCTGCTTAAAAATAAAATTAAAGAAAAAATCTCGCTTTTTCTATTCATCGTTAATGAAAAAATTGTAAAAAAAAAACTATATATTTTTATAACTTGATTGAGGCAGACAACATGAAGACTAATATTAGGTATGATTTCCAACTAGAATTGTGCGTCTGTACAAATTAGAATTTAAGATATTATGTTTCAAAAAATAGGCTAATTAGCTCATTAAATATTGTTTAATTAATTAATAATTAGTGTAATATGGCTTTTTCTCACTGAAATGAGTTTAAACATATATTAATAACCTACTGTGAAAAAACTGGATTTTTAAAGTTAAAATTAAAAAAAAAAAAGTCTTCAAGTGTGTACGTACACCTTAAGAGAGAGTTACAGCGGATACGCTTCCATTCGGACAACGAAACGAAGGAAGCTGTGCAAGACTTCCTCACGAATCAACCACCATCTTTCTACGCAAAGGCAAAGTCTTGCTACCTAAACCGATGGGACATGTGTTATAACGTCCATGTTGATTTCTGTTGATTTTCAATAAAGGTGTTCTTTTCATTCAACTTGACCGCTTCTCATTTGGGCCACCCTTACATAAGCCCACAAAAGCAGTTGTAATAGTAAAAGAAAAAGCGTTAGTTATTTAGAAGTTTGGATAAATGCATCCCGGAATTTTCACATCTAATTTAAAGGATCCTCTTCTGAACAGGAGAGATATTACTAGAGAAATTACGGCGAAATTCCAAAGACTTTTTGAAAATATCGTTTAGAATGCCGTTGGAAACATCGATTTGAAATAACTATATAAACTTAATGTTACCAAGGCTGATTATATTGCAAATTCAATGTAAATGAAAGTACTAAATGACTACTTGTTTTTTCAAACATTGGATTAATCACAAACAGATGTTTAGAAGGTCTTCTAAGAATTATAATCCTTAAGATTACCACTCTTCAAACATAAGATCTTACATTAAGTGTACCTACATTTGATTTTTAAAAAAATGGTTAACGGATTCACATTAATAGACATGTCTGGGAAAAAAATAAGAAAATATGCCATCTTTCGATTCCCAATCAATTAAGCACAGCCACCGCTAACATTTTTTTATTGATTTTTGAGAAGATATAATTCATTAACTGAAATGAGTGAGGGTATCCTAACATTGGTACGGCTCATTTTATCGCTTCTCATAATCACGTCCTTCGATGATATATGCAAATGAAGGGCCCATCTCTCATTTCGCATGCGCGGTCTGCCTTTCTCTTTGTCTGAAGGTTGTGGAAAATAATAGAGTTGAGACATCCCGCCTGGGGCATCTTAAGGAGGAGGCAAAGGGGAAGAGCGACCTTCGTTCCAACGGCTATCATCGCTTATTATGCATTCATTATTTTCTCATCTTTCTTTCGTGTTCTTATTCTTTGATTGTAATTACAATAATGCTAGATTTGGAAAGCAGCATCCTAATAATGATTCCACTTTTCTTCACCGGGCGTTATATGATCTGATGATGTTGTTCAAAATGGTACCGATAGCTAGAGTGCTATCACAAAATGAAACCCTCTAATTTAATGTTGTAAAATTTCTTTTTACTTTCTCTTATATGTAGTATAGAGAAAGTATAGCAATCCTCAGAAAATTCGATCTCAAGATTTTACCGTTTTAGATCTCCCTGAGTACAAGAAAAGCATTTTTGGAAAATGTCCGTCTGTCTGTCTGTAACTCAAAGATAACCCAAAAAAAGTTTTAGTTATACGGTTGAAATTTTGTATATTGTCTGTACACAAAAATTGCAGATTTCTATCAAATTTTGAGTAAAATCTGTTGAAAGGAAGTTCGTCTGTTCGGCTGCTCAAATATAAGTTGACACAATTACAACAAAGCGAAGAAAGCAAAATATATAAGATTCAGCAAACAGATTTAACATCTATAATGTAGACTCTGCCGAATTTTGAGCCAAAACCAACAAAGGGTTGACCATCTGTCGGTCTGTATTTTCAGAACATGTAAACGCCATAATTTAAAAAAGTAGTGACTGAAACATATGAAGTGAAATTTTGTAAAAACAAAGTCTAGCTTTGTGTCAAATCTTTGTTTTAATTGATTGAGAAAAAAGTGTCTAAAGTACAAATATGATTTTCGGATAATGTTAACCGCTTGCTAAGGATTAATCGCCAAAAAACTAGCCTAGGATGGCACGATAGATTCAGTGAAAATGCTAAATCCACGCCAACATTCCTTAACTATTATACGCCAGTAACATGCAAGGCGTTTCCTGAGATAACAAGTTTATTAGAGAGTATGCAAAAAAGTTTTGGGATGCGAGCTGGTTTGTTACAGTTATTTGAAACTAAGTGAAAATGCAGTAATCTCTGTTCTCGAAAAAGGTATATTTAATAATGGTCCCACCTTCTTTTTTTGTCTAATGTTGGATAACCTAACGATTCTGAGCAATACGCTATTGAAATCGATGTCATTGTCCCTAAAATAAACACCACTTTCATTTACAACCTACTAAAACTCTTACAACAGAACCGAAATGAATTATGAGGATTAAATGAGGATTAAATCTGAAATGAGGATTAAAAAAATTATAAGGGGGAAAACAAAAGGATCAGAAGGCCTAAAATTAGTATAAAGAGGTTGTCAAAAAGAACTACATGCAGAGAAATAAATAATAAAATAAAAATAAATAAATAAAAGATCACATTCATGGAAGTTCCTTCGATAGTTCATTGTGATTAAGATAGTAAAATATTTGTTTCAAGGATCAAGCCAAAATTCATTGTCACATTTACAATTAAAGAAGATTTTTAAGGCAGATTTAGCTATTTCACGTAATTCTGCTCGTCTTGGATGTATTGGGATCAGTAGCAGAGAACATGGTGAAGAATGGGGATTTAAGACTTCTATAATACAAAATAGAAAAATCAAAAGGCATAAAAATAATATTAAAAATTTAGAAAGAAGAACTATAAGTAAAGAAATAAAATAAAATCCCACGTTTATGAAATTTTATTTAATAGTTCTCTATGATTAAGATAGAAAAAGATTTGTTTCAAGGATCAAGCCAAAATTCATTGCCACATTTACAATTAAAGAAGGTTTTTAAGGCAGATTTAGCTATTTCACGTAATTCTGCTCGTCTTGGATGTATTGGGATCAGTAGCAGAGAACATGGTGAAGAATGGGGATTTAAGACTTCTATAATACAAAATAGAAAAATCAAAAGGCATAAAAATAATATTAAAAATTTAGAAAGAAGAACTATAAGTAAAGAAATAAAATAAAATTCCACGTTTATGAAATTTCATTTAATAGTTCTCTATGATTAAGATAGTAAAAGATTTGTTTCAAGGATCAAGCCAAAATTCATTGTCACATTTACAATTAAAGAATATTTTTAAGGCAGATTTAGCTATTTCACGTAATTCTGCTCGTCTTGGATGTATTGGGATCAATAGCAGAGAACATGGTGAAAACTGGGGATTTAAGACTTCTATAATACAAAATAGAAAAATCAAAAGGCATAAAAATAATATTAAAAATTTAGAAAGAAGAACTATAAGTAAAGAAATAAAATAAAATCCCACGTTTATGAAATTTCATTTAATAGTTCTCTATGATTAAGATAGTAAAAGATTTGTTTCAAGGATCAAGCCAAAATTCATTGTCACATTTACAATTAAAGAAGATTTTTAATCAGATTTAGCTATTTCACGTAATTCTGCTCGTCTTGGATGCATTGGGATCAATAGCAGAGAACATGGTGAAGAATGGGGATTTAAGACTTCTATAATACAAAATAGAAAAATCAAAAGGCATAAAAATAATATTAAAAATTTAGAAAGAAGAACTATAAGTAAAGAAATAAAATAAAATCCCACGTTTATGAAATTTCATTTAATAGTTCTCTATGATTAAGATAGTAAAAGATTTGTTTCAAGGATCAAGCCAAAATTCATTGTCACATTTACAATTAAAGAAGATTTTTAATCAGATTTAGCTATTTCACGTAATTCTGCTCGTCTTGGATGTATTGGGATCAGTAGCAGAGAACATGGTGAAGAATGGGGATTTAAGACTTCTATAATACAAAATAGAAAAATCAAAAGGCATAAAAATAATATTAAAAATTTAGAAAGAAGAACTATAAGTAAAGAAATAAAATAAAATCCCACGTTTATGAAATTTTATTTAATAGTTCTCTATGATTAAGATAGAAAAAGATTTGTTTCAAGGATCAAGCCAAAATTCATTGCCACATTTACAATTAAAGAAGGTTTTTAAGGCAGATTTAGCTATTTCACTTAATTCTGCTCGTCTTGGATGTATTGGGATCAATAGCAGAGAACATGGTGAAAAATGGGGATTTAAGACTTCTATAATACAAAATAGAAAAATCAAAAGGCATAAAAATAATATTAAAAATTTAGAAAGAAGAACTATAAGTAAAGAAATAAAATAAAATCCCACGTTTATGAAATTTCATTTAATAGTTCTCTATGATTAAGATAGTAAAAGATTTGTTTCAAGGATTTAAGACTTCTATAATACAAAATAGAAAAATCAAAAGGCATAAAAATAACATTAAAAATTTAGAAAGAAGAACTAGAAGGAAAGAAATGAAATAAAATATAAATAAAACGTTTATGACATTTTATTTGATAGTTCTCTATGATTAAGATAGAAAAAGATTTATTTCAGAGATTAAGCCTAAATTCATTGTCATATTTACAATTTAAGAAGGGTTTGTAGAACACATATCAATAGCATTCATAATTCTCTTCGTTTACTGGATCTATAAAAGTAAATTAGCTAACGAAGCAGACGATGCGGAGGATATCATCTCTATCTGTTAGGAATTTCATTAGTTGCTTAATCTGTCTTCATTTAGAATTTTCTTTCATTTTAGAATACCCTTCTTTGCCCCGTATTTATCCTAACTAGGGGTTGGTTTCCTGATACTGAGGGTTTTAATGAAGGGTATAGATAAGGCTGAATATAGAATCGTCTAATATCATTGCATTGCATTTATCTGCTGAATTGAGATTCAGTCTCACGATGAAAAACAGTACCATTTTCAAAGCAAACATTATATTGTTTTCTCCCACGAAATTGATACCAATCTTCACTTTTGATAGGAATTTCTGTTTGTTTTATTTATTTCACAAGCATATCCTTCAATTTATCAATCTGCGAGAAAAAATTTTAATAATTCTTTTTACATTCTCGTGTACGTAGTATAAAGAAGATATTATAATCGTCAAAAAATTCGAATTTGAGATTTTGACGAATCTCCATGTTTTAGATATCCCTGAGTTCGAAAAATAGATTTTTGGAAAATGTCCGTCTGCCTGTCTGTGAGAAAGATAAGTCAAAATCACTTTGACCTAAACGGATGAAATTTGGTATACGTTCTTCACACCACATTTGCAGATTTCTAGCAAATTTTGAGTAAAATCCCTTCAGAGGAAGTCTGTCTGTCCGGCTCTTCTAATATAATTTAACTACAAAACGGAGAGAGCTAGATAGATAAAACTCAATAGTATAGTAAATTCCCCAGTATAGATACTCATAGAATTTTGAGCCAGATCAAAAAACGGGTTGATCGTCTGTCAGTCTGTACTTTTAGAATCATGTAAGAGCGATAACTCAAAATCACAATGACTTCAATATATCACATTTGGTATATAATTTTGTGACTACAAATGCAGTTTTATGTCATATCTTTGTTTCAATCGTTTAGGCAAAACGCATCTAAAGCAAAAGTTCAGTTTTCGTGTACTATTAACTAATTACATGCCAGGGATTAACCGCCAAATAACTCCCCAAGAGTGATGCGATAGATTCAGTAAAAGTGGTGAATTCACGCCAAAGGTTACTATTTCCTATTGTACTTCAATGTTAGACAGAGAGACATAATGTCGATTTCTTTATGCATTTAGTAAGGACTAAAATCTGAAGGTTCATCAAGATGGCGTGGCCTCATTTTTCGATGAATGCGGCATTTTCTCATTTGATATTTAAGCTATGAGAAAACAAAAAGATTATCTAAAATAAAGTACTATACGTTAGTAAAATATTTGCCGTTTTCTCATTAAAAAATGTGGACGGTGCATAAACTCAAACAAATATATAAATGAAGCAAAGAAACGAAAAATTTGTATTATACAAGGCATGATCATTTCTTTTTTTAAAAATCGGAGGCAATATAGCAGCTAGGCTTGACTCGACCCTCTTTATTTTATCATTAAAGTTCACTCTTAAATATATAAAAGCGATAAAGTGTATATAAAAAATGTATTTGATGTATTGAAATATGCGTGTGTGCAAAAGCAGCAAAAACTTAATGAAAAATACGAGGAAAATGTAAAGGGGCATTTGAAAAAAAGGTTAATTTATTCTAAAGATAGAATGCTGAAACATACTTATTTTCCTATATAACCCCCTTCAACGCACTTTTCCCAACGTTTCACAAGTTTTTTTAATTCCGTCGGAAAAAAAAGTTGTATCTGTAACCAATTTTGCACCGCATCAATGACTTCTTCATCGGTTGCAAATCTTCTTCTCCTTAACGCTTTTCTCAATGGTTCAAAATCTAAAAATCCCTTGGAGTCAGGTCTGGACTGTATGGTGGATGTTCCAGCACTTCGAATCCCAACTCCTTTATTGATTCGGTCGTCCGTTCGGTAGAATGTGGCCGAACGTTATCTTGCTGCAGGATGACAGTTTTTCGCAGTTTTCCACGACGTTTGGATCTGATTGCTTGCATTCGATAAATAATTTCCTCAGGTTTAACGTCTTCTGCAAACAAAATGCAAATTAGTGCCCTCGTTTCCTCCTTGGTGCAGACTGACAATGGAATGTCATATTTAATGGTCTTCTACCCTCCAACGACTAACGTGAGGATAAGAACACCGCTTTATATAGAAATGTTCTCGAATACACTAATCCAGCGCTGGATACTGTATCCAAACTCTGTAAAGAGAAAAACTCTAAGACTCTAACTGTAAGAGAAAAACTCTCTGTTACCAAACTCTGTAAAGAGAAATTGTAAAAGTCCCTTTACTTCTTGACTCCCCCCCCCGGGGAGGGCTCCTCGAAATGGGGATGAGATGCTTCCGGCATTATGATTTGATCTCACCACCCTGGAGGGTACACGAAAAGATGAGGGTCTGGCTGCTCCCAACGATGACGGGACGTACTTCCTTAGGGAAGGGTTGTACCGTGGCAGGTGATGACCTTTAGGACTCAACGACAGTTGCGGCGGTCCGGTCATTCAATATTTATTAACCGTGCGCTTTCGGGAGGATCAGAGAGTCAGCGCTATGACTTACTTTTTAATTTTTCCTAGTATTATTGCAAAATATAATAAATATTGTTAAAATGCTATTAATATTGCTGACTATTCATACGGAAATTGTATTGGTATCAGTGTAAAGACAGCTTTATACTGATAAATACTTGAAAGTAGTATAAAAATTATTTATGTTCACTAATATAATCCGAAGTTATTGAGGAAAAATGTCAATACTTCGATTAATCTCTAATTAAAGTTTTTAAAAAGCCTTTTTTCAAAACCTACAACTACTACTGTACTGTACACAATTGCTGCTGAGTACCTACTACTCAAGAAGCAATTGAGTGCTACATTTGATATCACTAAACCCAATGTTCTACCCTATCGAGCGTTTTGAATACATATTACATTTTTCATGTTGAAATTTATAAATTATATATAGCTGTGCTTTTTAATATATTAAAATTAAATAAAACAAATTTGTATAAATTATTTGTGTCACTTTTCGTTAAATATTTTCCTGTGGCTATCAAAATCCAAATTAAAAGATTTGCCACTTCTATATAGAATGTCATGAAAAATTTCAGAAATAAACAGACTAGAAAACTTTAAAAATACAAAATTTCATCAAAATATTTTGCGAATTAAGTGAGAAATTCGAAATATGTCAATTTTATTTTAATTATGTTACTGCTGTTTTGGTGGGCACCAGATCCTTTTGTAGGATTAACTGCGCCAATTAACAATTTGAGAGTACAGCTCTTTTCTAATCATTTTACTGGATAGATTATGAAATCATGAGGGAAAAACAAAACAAAAGATGCAAGTGATTAGTATACAACTTTTTAGTCATTTTAAAATCTAAATTTAAATGCTTTAAATTTACATATAAACTAAGAGATACGCATTATATTACCGATTTCATTCCAAGGTTAAGAATCCTTTCAAATTTAACTTCTTGTTGTTTCTGGATTTTCCGTTTTATTAGGGCGTACAATTAAATTTCATATTCTCAACAAGTATTGAATCTCTTTTATTTAAAAGAATCATGTTTTAAAGCAAATCATTATCTTGATTTGCAACAACTTTTTAACTATTTTGAATTTTAATCCATAAACCAAGTTACGAAATAGCTAAGAAGCTTATTATATAATGGCAAAACAACAAGTTAGATTGTTGTAGAATGAAATTGTTCTCATGGATGAAGGTCCTGATACTGCTTTGATTCCCCCCTCCCTAAAGATGATTAAATAAAACTTTTGTCACTTTTAAAGCATGCATTGATGCAACACTTGAATGCTCTGGCTTAGAAGTAGTATCATTATTGATAGTCGATCTTGAAATTAGAAACAGTATCATTATTGATAGATCGGTCTTGAAATTAGAAATAGTATCATTATTGATAGTTCGGTCTTGAAATTAGAAATAGTATCATTATTAATAGTCGTTCTTGAAATTAGAAATAGTATCATTATTGACAGTCAGGCAAGAAATTAGAAATAGTATCATTATTGATAGTTGGCCTTGAAATTAGAAATAGTATCATTATTAATAGTTCGGTTTTGAAATTGGAAATAGTATCATTATTGATAGATCGGTCTTGAAATCAGAAATAGTATCATTATTAATAGTTCGATTTTGAAATTAGAAATAGTATCATTATTGATAGATCGGTCTTGAAATTAAAAATAGTATCATTATTGATAGTTCGGTCTTGAAATTAGAAATAGTATCATTATTGACAGTCAGGCAAGAAATTAGAAATAGTATCATTATTGATAGTTGATCTTGAAATTATATATAATATCCTTATGGATAGTTTGTTTAGAAATTAGAAAACTATCATTATTAACAGTTTGTTTAGAAATTAGAAATAGTATCATTATTGATAGTTGGTTTTGAAATTAGAAATAGTATCATTATTGATAGTTCAGTTTTGAAATTAGAAATAGTATCATTATTGATAGATCTGTCTTGAAATTAAAAATAGTATCATTATTGATAGTTGGTCTTGAAATTAGAAATAGTATTATTATTAATAGTCGTTCTTGAAATTAGAAATAGTATCATTATTGACATTCAGGCAAGAAATTAGAAATAGTATCATTATTGATAGTCGGTCTTGAAATTAGAAATAGTATCGTTATATATAGTCAGTCTTGAAATGGAAGATAAACGATAACTTTCAAAAGTAACTTAAAGCATTAAATTATGTTATTTTTAAAATCTTGTATCAGTTCTATTTTTCATGTACATGAACATTCGAATGGATTCATATCTTATGACTTCGAAACATGATTGAAAATATAACTGTATGAGTAATCCGTTTTCTAATTGTGCTTTTGTACCGTAATTTCATTTCTTATTTCTCACGAAAACTGCAAAGATAAAGAACAGAATCTTTCATTTTCAGGTTTCAATAATGAAAAGTGTTATCAAGCTCTGGGTAAAACAATGAAAAAGTTCCGTTTTGTTGAAATAATGAAATTTATTAATCAAAATTATATAAAAAATACTTTAAAAAATTGTCAAGATTCAAAAATTGCCCCACAGTTATTTAAAAGAAAATATTTTAAATTTTAAAAAGATGTAAAAATTATTTTTGAATTACAATATTTGCGAAAATCAATAACAATAAGTGCCAAACTTTTGTTTGATTTTTAATTAAGTTAATTTTATTTAATTCATTAATTCAGATTTCAGCTAAAGAAATTATCATTATCAAAAAAGCTGTCGTTAATTTCAGATAACTAATTAATTTAATTAATTAAGATTTCGAAAACTAGTTACGAAAGAAGAATTCGTAATATAAATAAATATAATAAGTTCGTAATATAAATAAGTTATTAAAATATTAATAACTTAGAAAATTAATGTAGAAAATTTTTGCTCTTGATATACGGGGATTTTCCATCACCATTCAACAGCAAAGTACGTGAGTTGTTCTTTAAATTAAGCATATAGCAATTCGACAGTAATGAAAAAAATGAAACGAACAGAAAAGGAAGAAATTAATTTTATCAACAGAAATCTATAACTATGTTACTAAAATGTAAATTAGCTAATTGTATTAAAAACACCCAGAAAATTTTCCAATTTTTTGCAAAAGAGAAATGTGTTGTTTCTATGGCAGTGTTATTTTACCATAGGCCCTCTATAAGAGTACTTTCTATGAATGAATGAAGCATGAAAGCGAGAAAGATAAAGCAAAAACCGAAGAATCAGATATCAAGTCCTAATCACTGGTCCGATTTTTCCAATTTTTATTTTATGTAAAATTCATGACATCTAGACACGTTATCAATGGTTGCTTGATTCTCGACCATTTAGGAGGAAAATCATTTCTTCACTGCACATGTTCCGAGGGGGGAGGGCGTAACAAGATCACTCAAACCCAAGCATTTTACCGATTTCGCCAATTTTTATTTCATATGAAACTAACAACCCTAGAACAATTATCATTTATTACCTGTTCATCTTCATTGGGGGTGAATTTCAGGAGAAATCTTAAAAAAGATTACTTCAATATATAAACTCCACGGGGAAAAAACCTTGCTTATTCTTTCCTCTATAGTTTCGAGAAAAATCGTAAATAAAACCTTGACTCAACTCATAATGTAAGTAAATAACTATAATAATAACAACAAAAATTATATAACAGCAAAAATAATATAACTAGAGCGATTCTGTCAATTAATTTCGCCATTTTGCAATCATAGCTAACCAATCAGAATGCTTTAATGATGAAAGTTTAATTTAAAATAAAAACCAATAAACTTTCTTTTGTAGTATTAAAATTCAGTTTATCAAAGTTGTTTGACATGACAAAATTAATATATTATTAACACAGCGGATAACAGCTAATGGTCGAAGGCGATTAGAAAATTATTAAAATGTAAAAACCAATCAATTCAAAAACACAAAAAGAATTCTTAATTTATTTCATAGAAGAAATGTGGAGGTGCTTATTTGTTTGTCATTTCATAATAATGCGGAATACAAAGTGTTCCGTTCATTTAATTGAACCTCTTCACTTCTCTTCTACAGGATTGAATGAATGAACCAAAAACATTTAGAAAAAGAGAAAAAGTAATTAACAGAGATTTTATTAATGAATTATTTAAATGTAAAATAACCCAAATGAATTACTAAAATGTAACATAATTAATCATGTGAAAAATGACTGGAAAATTATTTTATTTATTTTTAGAAAAAGAAAGGTTGTGTTGTCCCTATTTTTTCACTTATTGTGAATTTGTCATTTGAATAAAGGAACTCAAAATATTCCATTCACTAATTCGGATGCGCATCTTCCATTATAATGAATGTGGGAAAAATACAGAAAAGGAAGAAAAGTATTTCGAATAATAAAGATAATATATTCATATTAAATGAATAATCAAAATGCAAAATAACTAATAACTAGAAAAACATCTAAAAAAATCGTTTGCATATTTCAAAAAAAGAAAAATATTGCCGTATTTGTAACAGCAACAAAAGTATTCCATTAATTCAATCAGGCGTCCCACGATCAATTCTCAAATGCATGTCCTTATGTCAAGCATTATTCCCATCAGATTAGAGGGTTGTCGAGGCGATGCAGATAAGAGGATGCTTGTCAACAGCGCAAAGGGGTAGAAAAGAATTAACTTGATGGTCAAAGAAAAAAAGAAAATGGAGGGGAATGCCAAACTCACTTTTCCTTCTGCCAAACAGCGGCAGAAGGAAAAGTGAGAACTTAAAAAAAGAAAAGTAGAAAAAGAAGAAGAAAAAGAAAAGAAGTGGACTTGAAAAGGTGGATGAGAGAGGGTTGCAAAAAAAAAAAAGATGGGAATTCCGTTTTCATCTTTGAAGGACTTGAGCTAACTGATTCCCAGGTGTTGGGTGTGGTTGTAAAAATTGGGCTAAAGAAGAACAATTGGAACCTTCTTCAAGGACGCCGGCACGTGGGCAAGCGATCAAAAAACAAAAATGAGATCTAATAATCAAAACAAAAATATATTTCCGGTAATAGAAACACGTGTTCGTTTAGTAACGTATCAAATTAAAAAATTTCTAATACTGTGTCGTAATAAATAATTTTACATTAACAAAAATAAAGCTATTGATAAAAAAAAATATTTGTAAAAGTTATTTAAAAAAATCATTATTTTCTGTGCTTCCAAAAATAAGCTAACGATAATAGATTCCTCTTTACATTTTAATACATATGTAATTTTTAATTAAAAACATTAAAAAACCCGATACATCAAAATAGAAATGAATTAATTATAAAATCAATAAACTTTAATAAACGCCTCAGAAAATTAAACGTCCGCTTTTATTTTAAACACTCATTTTTGAAAGCTATAGAATATATTTTATCAGGATCAAACGATTTTGATAAAATATATAAATCGTTTGCAGTAAACTAAATTCGTCGATATTTAGAACAAATTAAAAAATTTTATAATTTAGGTGTAAACAAAAAAATCTTTTGTATTATTTAATAATGCCCGCCTTTTGGAGATCAGCTGTTTCGCCAGAATTAATGCTCTTTAAAATTTTAAATTAAAAACTTCATGTTTTTTAATAGTTTCTTCGTCACAATATTTTTAACCTTCAAATTTAGATAGCATTATAATTTATTCATATTTGTATAAAGTTCTTAATCTATAATGTGTTATGTATCTTTCTAATTTTCTATCAGCTTCCATAAAATTTCAACTTTAAATAAAAATGGAAATGATTAAAATGCCATTAATATATATATAAAAAAAATTCTTTAACCAAGTATTTTTTTAAAAAATATATGAATACTGGAAACAGCGTTATTCAGCATTTAAGTCTTATATACACTACAGAATAATTTTCATCATTTATGCAATATCTCGAGAATAATTCAACAAACATTTCTCGGATTCATTATGAAATTCAGTTTTTAATCTTACTTTCAAAAGGATTTAAATGACGCGAATAACAAACAATATTTTATTTTGTTTCTGTCAAATAAATATACTTCAAAAAATTATGATCTATATTTTCTACAGTCCTTTGTTCCTAAGGAATATTATTCTGTGAAATATTCTTGACACCGCAATTTTTAAATAAGTAAATGAACGTTTCTATCTTTTGCTATCAAATCTGATGGATTTATGAAGTTTTGAATAGAATAGTTTAGAACAATCAATATTTTCGTAATTTTAAGCCAAACAATCTTGAGAAGCCCTGGGCGGAGGGTATCATTTTTGAAACGATCGATGAAATAATCTAAAATCGGCAGTTTTTATTGAATAGTGATATTAAAATTTTCATTTATCAGTCAGTTTTAGTGACAAATTTAGTTGATTGGAGTGCATGTCTTTTTATTATAAATATTAGTGCCACAAGAATATTTTGTTAAATATGATTCTAAAGCAGAGTATCTAAATAAACATTTTGAAATTTATTAAAGTATTCATTGAATGAAGATGCATAAAGTATAGCCGGAGTCCTGACCTAGGTGTAGTGCGTCTTCCCCGTGATCTGGGAGTTCCAGTTTCGAGTCCTAGTTCGGGCATGGTTCTTTTTTATCCTCCGTTCTACTTGTGAAATGTGTGAGTGTCATCTTCACATGAGCTAGAAATCAGCTTCCTGCCCTCGGGTGCTCAGGGGCCCTTACTTTCAGAAGCTACTACACAAACTTGGCTTAAATCGCTGACTTTGTCAGCGGGCTTGTCTATGGCAAGCACTATAAGTAACAACATAAAATGGAAAAAATAAGACCAGTATGGTATTGTCGGCATTTATCCCATAGCTTCGGCATGATACCAGTGCGCTATCACTGGCCGACACAATGTTAACACCAATGCAACAATTTGTCCACTTAACGATAATGAAAATTACATTCAGTACCGTTAGCAATGCGATCTTCTATTGGTAGTTTTTTAACTAATTATCGTCGATGTTTGTTAAGACGGAATATTCGATAATTCAATGCCGGATGATGAGAATATACTGCCATAATTCAAATTATTTTATTTATAAATTCATTTTCATTAAGGAAATCACTTATTTTGAAAACAGATGTCGGCTTTAAATCGTGACATCGACGTCACTTCGAAATGTAGAACGGGAATAATGCACTTGTTGTCTGAGTTATGAAATATTGCAACCCAGACAGATAATGAAGCGTCACACCCATCACGGGATGATACAATTCACTTTATCGAATCAAAAATGCACTCACTTTTACTTTCGCATACGTGTAAACAAAGCACCTTTGTTATCATTTCGATGTCCCAAGGCTGCAAGATAAATCTACAGTTCCGTTCAATGAAACTTTTGTTTGAAATTTGATAAATGATGTTTACTTTCTGTGAAAAGCAATTACCTTTCAAAAGAGAAACTTACGTATTATTGCTTCAACAGGCATTCTACATGGGAATGTTAAAATAACATTTTCTTTTACAAGAAGTCAGTGATGGATTGGCATTCCACACTATAAGGGCCCTCTTTTAGTAAACTGATCAATTTAGTCTCACATTTCAACATACTTAACATGATGTTAATTTATTATTATTTTTTTTAATTTTGTAAAGATACATATTAGGGTTTGACTGTTTTTCAAATCCGGTTTTAAAAAACCGGTTTTTTAAAGTAAATTTGTCGCATTTGAAAACTGGTTTTTAAATTAAGAAAACCGGTTCCGGTTTAAGAAATTCATATTATTATGTAAAAATTCATTTTTGTTAATTTTTTTGTTAAAAATTAATAAGTTGTCTGGAAAGATATTGTCTAGGATATTTCCAATTTCTTATGTGGAAACTGATTTTGATGAAGAGCAAATCGAAGAAACTACTCATCAGAGTAATGCTTTTTTAAAAGAAGCCATGGAAAAATCAATTCAAAAGTTTCTTGAAGACCCTCAAGTAAAACTTACAAATCCAAAGACCCTGAAAGCTGAATTTTCATCGTTTGAGGCAACGAATAAAAGAGGGCCAAAACTTAGTTTTATTATTTGATGCCATGAAAACTACAAAACCAAACTCCGTAACTAGTGAACGAGTATTTCTGATTTCAGGCAATATTGTGCCCGAAATAAGAGCAAGACTTAACCACCGTTCAGTGGATATTTTATGTTTTTTTTAAATCCTATTTTCTTAGGAGAAATTAAATTTAGTGAAAATAATATCAATATTATTTGAAATTTTTGTTTAAGTTTTCGTTATTTTGTGCAAGTAATATGTATATGTAAGCCTTAATTTTTTTATATATTTTTTGACTTTGGCTTTGATATTGATTTCGATTTTTGTTATTTTATATAAATTATATAAAATATTTTTACCTATTTATTTATTTTTTTTTTTTTTTTGTCAAAAATTTGAAAACCGGCTAAAACCGATTTTTTGGAAATAATGAATTCAAAAACCGGTCTTTGTATAAACCCTAATACATATGTTTTTATTTATTCACTAGTAGCCTGAGGCGACCAACTAATTCGGCAGGAATATTAGTTATATTTGTTTTCAGATAAATCTTTCAGATATAAGGTACTTGTTCATAATAACAGCTATCAAAAAGAACCAAGAAAAATATTAATTAAATACGATTAAAAATAAAGATAGATAAAAAAATAGATGTTTTGAAATTTTTTCCCCTACTTTTCTATTATATAATAATCCATCTATATCTATATATCTATAGATAAATAGTAAGATTTTTTATTTTATTTTTGTTGTTATATTTTTACTTGTATTTTCTCTTTTGTTGTGTGTGTATATGTCCAACACTTCCATGCTTTTTTATGAGTTCGAGAACATAAGGCAGCTGAAAGGTTCTCTAAATTTATTGTGGAAATTTAATTTTCCATCCGAGATTAATTTGGAATTGTAACCGATAATAATGCGAACAAAATCGCAAACAATACTAATGTTGTCGGAGATATAAATATTTTGCTATTAATTTTGTTATTAGAGTGGAAGACAAGAATTTTCATGAACCATGCTTTCAGTATTCGCAGATTAACCAGATCGGAAGCGTTGTGGTGGCTTAATGATACATTTGGGTACGAAGTATTCCAGATCCCGATTCCAACACGATTCATTTTGCTTTTCAAACCTCATTCCGCTATTGTAGAGCTAAAGTCTGCAGAGGAAAATAGCTGCTCAAGTATCATCCTCGTCATATGATCACGGTTCAGGATAATGAGATTTATTTCTGAATAAAACACATCTGTTGTATCAAAATCGGTCATCAATGTGATGATAATAATATAAATCATTTGACTGAATACTATATATTTAAACAAATTTAATTAAAATTAGTTTTTTTAAAAACATATTTATACAAGTGTATTAAAAAGCATATATTTTTTAACTTTTTGTCTTATTTAAAATCAGGGAATTCCTAGCATGTGAAGTTCAGTTTTAGTTGTATTAACGTCCCGTTGAAAGCAACACTAGGGCTATTTTGGGACGAACCCCGTAATTTTGAATCTTGATCAGATAACGAGGACGACACCTGAGCTGGCATCCCCCCTCTCCACACCAGCGGAAGGACGTTTGGTCATGACGAATTTAACGTGCAACAGACCACCTTGCACGACGGTTCTTATGGTGGAATCAGGACACGAACCTGAAACCCTCCGGTTCCGAAGCCGAGACCTTACCACTAGGCCACCGCGGCCCTTCCTAGCAGGTGAAATCACAATCACGTATTAAGTATGCTAAATTTTATTCATCTAGTTTGTTAAATGATTTTGAGATATCTTATTCTTATACGATTTCAGGATTTTTTTTTTTTTTCCTTTCTTTTTGGTATCAAATATACTTAAAATTAGAAGATTCATCAAAATCTCGCGATTGAATTTCAAACGCTTGAAAGAAACTGAAAAGTTACTCTTTTAAATATACAAAGTCCTATTACGTAAAGAAATTAATAAATTTTTAAAAAATAAAATTATTCTATATTTGTGAAAATTTCAAAAAATATCCGTCCTATTTACATGAGCAAGATTTGACTCCATTTTTATACTGAATGCGAAAGATCAAAACATTTCATGTAATTATCCTTGTTCTTCATTTAAATTCTGTCCTCTAAGATACTAGAAGTAATAAATTTTGTTGGTGCTTGAATATGAAACTTTTTTTTAGCTGCTTAATTCAAAAAAACTCACAAATGGCTAAGTGGAGATAAGCTCTATGAGAAACAGGAATGACCTTGAAACCGGATTTGCATTCCTTTTTCTTTGTAAGAAATTCCATAAGATGCCTGCACTCTTTATTTTGATGAAATACTATAGATTTATATCTTTTACTGTTTCGAGTTGACAGTCATTTCTTAATTATTAAGAACAAATTATTGTTTCCATAACATATATTTAAGTATTTAAAGTATATTTTTCTTATTTTAGGCATTCGCTACATGATAAAATCGTCACATCCTCATAAAAATTCTAAACACACACCAACAACAGATCTTTTAAGAAAATCTAGTACATAAAATACACAATGAGATATGAATGTTGACATCAAACAATTCGAAATCGATTTTGATGAAACTCCACTATTCAGACTTTCCTTAGACAGAAAACTGTGTCGTTTTCGGAACTATGTCTGTCTTTCTGTGAACACGATAAATCAAAATTTTGAGCTAGATGGATGACATTTGGTAAGTGATTTTAGCACCGAATTTGTAGAATTTTGAACGAAATTCATTTGCAAGAATCAAAAATCTGTCTGTATGAGGAAACATTACAAGCCATAAAGAACTAGATAGATAAAATTTAGTACACAGTGTCATCATCTAAAGTGTTAATTCGATATTATTCGAAAATATTTTTATTTTATTTTTAGCAATTCTTTTCACTGTTGCAATGATATCCAGTTTTCAAAAAACTTAATTACCTTCAAAATTTTAAAAAATGTAACCATTTTTCCTCTTCTTTCTTTCATTTTTAAAATTTGAGGAAGAATTATTATATTCAATATGCTCAGCTTAAAAAGGAATGCTAAACAGAAGTAACAATACCTCAAAAAGTATTGTGCACTTAATAGATTAGTCCGTAAAATTATGTTCTTAATGATACTACTATCTATTGATAATGACTCCATTAAAAAGGTTCATGTACATAATAATTAGAACCAGTGTAAGGCTATTAAAGTAACACTGCTTTAATTTCTATCACAGGTTCATAAAAGAATGTCTTTGTTGAAGAGTTATTGAGCACTAAATTATGCATAAGATATTTATTAGAAAATAAATACAGAAATAAAAAATCTTGGAAACAAGCTGTAGCAAGTTTCCCAGAGAATTAACAGAAAGCTAAGCCATATTTCCAAAAAACACAAAAAATGTTTTTGTTTTTTTAAAAACTTTTTTTTACATTTATTTCCAGTTATAAAAAAAATCCCTTCATCAGTATCAGAATAATTTATAAAACTGAGACGTAAAATGCAAAATGATTTATGTATTTGTTCATTATTTGTAACGAAATTACCATTGTTGGCTGGCAAACCCTCTCTTAAATTACCGGTTGTCATATTAAACAATGCCTAACTCTATCTCATAGACAACCATAGTATCTCCTTTTTTTCTTTGCCTAACCTCCGTGATTTATTTACGGATGAAACTATTAAACGAACATTTTTTTCCGCGTCATAAAAGACGTGTTCATTTATGCGTGTTCTTAAAGAATGTCGTGTTACTTATCAAGCTAACATTTCTGCTTTCTTTGTTTCGGTTTTTATTTTAATGAATGATATGCGGATTAGAACACTTCAGGTAAAATAATTACAGAAATACTTTAGTCACTACTTAATATTTTATTTTAATGAATCAGTATCAAAGAGTTTTGTTTTTCTGGATCAGCTTGTTTTGGCGAACTCAAAATGAAATTTGAAGTCAAAGTACATTGTTAACCTTTGAATAACACATATTGGATTTTTGAAATAGTGGGGTATATAGATATCAAATTTTTAAAAATAGATGCAAGAAGTTTTAAATTATAAAGGAAGAAAAAATTTTAATTTAAAATTATCTAATACTATGATGCGATTGGTAAATGATTAGCTATTTAATAATAATAATATTTTTAGTTTATCAGACTATTGGTCAATTTCTTGAGCTTCGCTGAGTTATATAAAGTCCGGTTTTAAAGCAATACTAGGGCTATTTTGGGACACACTTCGTAATTTTGAACCACTCTCAGATGATGAGGATGACACTTAGCTGGCACTCCCTCTCCTAACTTCCGCATTATACCAACGGGGGGAATTTCTTGAGAAGTTATACTTAATTAATAAATCATTCAGATTACTTTACATAGACCTTTGGGCCAAGAACTCAGAAACTTAACATGTATTCAATGAAGAAAAGTTTTTCAAATATATAATCAAAATATGACCGTTTTCCTTTAAAAGTTTGGTAACTTATAAAATATTATTGCACGAAATAATTTTTACCTCAATATAATATTTTTAAAAATTAATTTTTCAGTAATATCTATTTTATTTTCAGGCAGTTTTTTTTTTAACTTCAATAATACGAGATTTGTCCTGGATGCTCAAATCCCCCCCCCTTTTTTTTTTACTCTGTTCTAAATAAAGAAAATGCGTTGCTACGTTTTCCAACTATAGAATTTAAATTAACATAAATAGGTTTCAAGAAAATATTTAATTTTGATGAAAATTAAGTATACCGAAAAAAAATCATTCTTGGATTAATGTCCTTGTATATCTTGATTATATTTCATTGTAATTGTCTTTTAAATTACTTTTATTGGAATTTAATTGTAAGATTGGAGAAATCAGAGTCTTAATTTTATACAAATAGACGTTCACAAAAGCGATACCCAATTTATCCTTTTGAAAATATCATAGAGGAATCTAAAATATGAGGATGAGAGGCTTAAAGTATGGTGACATTTGAGTATAGAAAGGGTGGTAAGATTACCTCCTACCGAAGACGAGAAGACTTGCCTCTTACGGGAAGGTTTGTAACTTAGCCGGTGATGGCTCTTAGGATTTTCCCATAGTTTTTGTCTGTTATTTTGGTGTTCCGAATTATTCAGCTTTTTCTGTATGGCTATGGGAGGGGCGGAGTAGAATATATTAATTAGCCTAGAAATATATTAATTAGCAGTTATTCCAAATAGTTAGAAAATATTCCAAAATGACTATTACACTGTGATCTTACATGCAAAATATAACATATTGTATATAATATACATATTATATATAATATACATATTATATATAATATACATATTATATACTTTAATATACATATTATATACTTTAATATACATATTATACACGTTAAATATAACATATCATATACATTTAATATAACATTTTATATACTTGTATATTTTCGTGAATATTTCCGTCTCAAGATTATTTTATAAAATTCCCAAAGGTATATTAACAGAAATGTCGAATACTTTTGTCAGCAAATTTGCTTGTTTTCTTGTAAGATGAAGATAATGAATAAGAAGTGTTATTATAAAAATCGCAATTCCCTGGCTAAAAGTAATAGGATATCAAATAATTGATGAAAATATTTTTAAATTAATGCTAAAAGAGTGATTAAAATCAACTAGGATAATATTTTCTAAACTTTTCCAATACGTTTGTTTCTGTTTCCTCGTTAAATACCAAATTTTTCCTCGATGAAAAAATTCAGCAAGTGCATTTTCCAAAATAGTCAAAAAATTTTGTATAAATTAAATAAAAAATAAAAAAATCACTTTTTGGATTTTCGAAAAATAAATTGAGCCGACTTTAATAAACACAATACTCAGATGGATGGATATTTCTGTTAAGCACTGTAAAATTTCTCGAAATGTGAATTAAATAGCTATATCATGAGGCTCAGTTCAGCCCCTCATGTCTTTGCCTGCATCAATTTTCATGCAGTTTTATGATTTTATGATAGAAGCTACTGAAACCTCAGTTTACAAAAATTATGAAATAGGAAATGGAATTAAAAATCTAGAAGCTTTAACACTTATGAAAATTATAAAATGTCTCGCATCTCCCCAGAACTCCGAGCACTTGAATCAATAGTTTAAATATCGTGATAATGTATTCATTTTAAGAAATTTTGTTAGTAAAAAATGTTATTTTATTATAAAAAAATATTTCATGATTGATCAAAATGCTTATTATCGATAGCTACTACTATCCACCTTCTTTATGGTAACTAGGAACTAATTTGACAGAAGGATGACGAGTCTTTCAAAACTATCCACAAATCAATTGATTTTTCGTATCTTCATAAGAACGAAAGCACAGTTTAAATAAACCGTGAGTTATTTATCGACGTATGTAGTAGTCTGAAAGAGCAATATCTGGGGAAAACGATGAACATCCTATTTAAGCGCCTTTAATGCTTTCTTGATCGCTTTGCAACATGCGTGGATTGTCTTTGTCATGCTGAAAAATTACTTGTGTCGTTGCCAATGATCTGCCTGATTTTGTTTCAATACTCGACTCAGTTCCATAATTGTTGTTGGTAACATTCGTCAGCGGTAGTTCAATTCGCCATAAAAATTTCATAACATTCGATGTCATTGAGGACATTTAATGATCAACATTTAATGCGCTTGACACGAATCTTAATCAAGTATTAACATATTGACTATTCCAGTCTCCGGGCCGTGGTGGCCTGGTGGTAAGGTCTCGGCTTCGGAACTGGAAGGTTTCAGGTTCGGGACCCGATTACACCGAAGAACCGTGCAAGCGGGTCTGCTGTACGTTAAATCCATTGGGGCTAAACACACTCTCGCTGGTGTGATGTGTAAGCTTAGAAAGGGCGGTGCCAGCTCAGATGTTGTCCTCGCCATCTGACAACAGTTCAAAATTGCTAAAAATTAGCCATAGTATTGATTTAAAATGGGACGTTTACATAACTTAACCAAACTATTCCGGCCCGCCCAGAGACCACCGCTACAGCATTAGAGGAATCGAGGTTGAGTGCTAAGTGCCATCGTCCACCACGGTACAATCCCTTCTCGTGGCACGTTTGTCTCGTCATTGATAGGGGGTATTTAAACCCACACCCTTTCTGTACCCATCCGGGTTGTGGGAACCAGCCACCATGCTGGCAGCTTCTTATCCTCATAACTGATGTGCCCCCCCCTTGCCCCTTTTTTCGATGCCAAAATCATCTTTTTTTAAAACAACGAAACCTGTATTCCCTTGTTTTGTTGAAACTGATGGAACATAATCGTCTTAAGGTATCTGATTCGGTTCTAAGGGGATTTTTCAAAAAAAGCAAATATTTTAATGTTTGTATGATGTGTTTTATTAATATGATAAAATGATGAATAAAAGTAGAATTATTTAAATATATATGTAACTTTTGAGGGAAAACCATGTTTTGATGTAAATTTTAGCATTTGTTTACAAAAACAAAGATTGCACTAGATAAAAAAAAAATTGTGACAGTTTTTCATATTTCTTTGCAACATTACATGTGTAATATATCTTAGAGTATAATTAACTATTATGTATAAATTATATTCAAAAATAAAATTTTTGTTTCTAATATATGAAATTATCTACGAAATTTTGGAATTTTTTTCAACAATATTTACGTTAAGCAATTCATAAATCCGCTTCTAGATAAGTTCAGTTATATTAACGCCCCATTTTAAAGCAACACTAGGGATATCTTGGGGTGGACCTCGTAATTTTGAACGGAGGTCAGATGTCCAGGACGACACCTGAGCTGCCACCCCATCGGAAAGCTTTCACACCACACCAGCGGGAAGACGTTGGGCCCGGACAGATTTAAAGTGCCCTAGACGCGCTTACAAGACAGTTCTTCGGTTAAATTGGGTCTCGAACCTAAAAGCCTCCCGTTCCGAATCCGAGACCTTACCACCAAGCCACCGCGGCTCTATCGTCAGCTAGAGCATTTAACATCAGATCCATACTTCATTACATTTTGCATAATGTAACGAGCACTAATTATAAATTTCATTCAGATAATCTTGATTATTTTTTGAGACATGACGGTACTTGTGCAGTAGAAATAATTTTTTTTAAATGCTTATAAACAAGCATCACTTACATGCCAATAGTTTGTTATAATTTGGCTTCTAATTGACATTGAGATGAATTAAAAATATCTCTGGAAACAGAAATTTTTGAAACTGCAAAAAAAATATAAAAAATAAAAATGCGAATTTTTATCCGAATTCATGTTTTTAATCTAGTTTACTTGCACTTGTTGATATTTAGCATAGTTTTCTTCAAATAAAAGCAAAAAAGCAAAGAGTTCCATAAATTGCTTAGTGTTGACTAGAAATGCTACAAATTCAACGCTAAAAAATATAATTTCTTTTACACTTCTGCATAATAACACACTTTGAAATCTAAAAACACCTAGTGATGTTTTGATATGAAATTAGCAATTGTATAGCCTGAAACATTACGTTATCTCTTAAAAATCCCCTTAAATAATTGCACATTCACAATAGCACTTCGTATTTCATAGATGCTTTACTAGATTTTTTTTTTATTTTTAATCTCTCTTGAAATTTTAACTAACTATATGAGAATGTAGGGAAAAAGCAATTTTTACTTGAAGTTCCGAAAGTAGATTCTTCCATTTGATAATATTAGATGTGATATTAATTCTAATCGTGATAGACATGTTAAATATGGTATATAACAAAAAAAATTAATTCTCTGTGACATTTTCCCTTTCGCAGCAACTAATTAAGTAAGCGTGAAACATATTGTTCAAGAAACCATTTGACAAATGAAAAAATGATTTCCAATCTAGTTCAAGACATTATTTTCTTCAGAGTAAAAAATATATATTCAACAGATTGTGAGAAACACTAATATTCTAAACATGTCTTTTGGAGTGAAAAAAGATTTACATCGTATACTTCAAATTCTATGCACAAATATTTTCAAGAAGAAATTTTAATTCTATTTCATCTAAGAAATATAGTCTGTTTGAAATGGAAACGATGTTCCCGGATATTTTAATATACTGTGGCTGAAACTCGCAATGACTACTAATAAAATATTTTAATATGTAAAGAAAAATAATTGACATGACTTTGTATTATTATTAAATGGCACGAAAAATAAAGCTTGTTTCGTCTATTTAAAATGTTTTTGAGTTAAAACAGACATAATTCAAAAAAACAAAATTCTAACTCAGAAGACCTTAAAGGTGGAGATTCCACAAAATTTTTATAAATTATTATCATAAATTTTTTGACTTTTTAATACTTTTGCTAAATACTTTTGCTTTGCATATTTCATATAAGAGAAAGTAATAAAACAGAAAAAAAGAAACATATTACTAAAAATATAGCAGCGAGCGTAGTTTCCCCAAAATTTTCTCGTATATTCTCTAATAAATTTGTCATGCCAGAAATCGTCTTACATGGCATTGACGTATAAAGTTTGAAATATTAACTTTTGGCGCGAATTAAGTATTTTTACTGAATCTATCGTGTTATCCTTGGCGAGTTATTTGGTGATAAATCCCTGCAAAGTGATTAAAAGTATCTTAAAATAGAATTTGTGCTTTAGACAGGTTTTTCTTAATTGATTGAAACAAAAATCTGACACAAAACTGCACTTTTGTCATAAAATATCATACCAAATTTGATATATTTAAGACACTGCATTTTCGAATTATCATGTTTACTTGTTTCTAAAGTACAGACAGACAGATAGCCAACTCCTTTTCGGATTTGGCTCAAAATTGGATTGGTGCGTACATTATAGATGTTTAAATCTGTGTACAGAATTTTATCTATCTAGCTCTCTTCATTTTGTAATAATCGTATTCACATATTCAAACATTCAGACAGACAGACTTCCAATGGGCAGATTTTACTCGAAATTTGACAGAAATCTATGAATTTTGTCTATAGACCACAAATCAAATTTCAACCATCTAGCTCAATGCGTTTTTGAGTTATTTTTGTCACAGACAGACGGACATTTTCCAAAAATATGTTTTCTAAACTCGTCTAAATCTAAATCTAAAAGAATCGTCTGAATCTAAAAAGAGGAAATTCGCCACAATCACTTGAGTTTGAATTTTTTGATGATTATTATATTTTCTCTATACTATGTACACTAGAAAGTAAAAAGAAGAAATACTAGCGATAAAGGCTTGAATAAGTTAAATTAAAATTACATAAGATTAAACTTTATTTAATTATATTAAGGCCTTGTTTGCGAATACCACAAAGGTTATTTTGATATGGTTATCAAGTGATAGGGATAACGACTGAAGATTTGAGATTTTAAGGCTTCATTAATTATTTTCTCAATGTCCGAGAATAAACTATTCTAGGCTATCATCAACATATCACGAAAGATTTTAATTTTGGAGACCATTATCACTGATGTTGATTTTCATTTATTTAATTTGGCATTTTATATGCAAGCCGCCTTTAACAATCAACTGGTTTTCTAGGATTAATCGTCGCTGAAATTTTTATCAAACATTTTATATATTGATGTCTTCATCAGCAAGATATTTTTAAGTTTCAAATTTTGACAGGTATTATAATTCATACTTCGAAGCCTCGGGCCATTCACTTCCTTTTACTATGTATTTCTCTTATTGTTTTGTTAGTTCCTCTAAAATTCGTTAAAAAAAGATAGACTTTAACAATGTAACTTAATTTCAGAACAATTTAAATCTGGCATTTTTTTTATTTTAATAGTATTTTAAATATGAATTTTAATCTTTTACAGAATCTCCAGTGATTTAATTAAATTTATCGTTTGGTTTCTTGAAATCTGCTTTGTCAGTAATGATTTACGTTAAAAACATGACAGTAATTTAGATTGTAAAACAAAATGAAAAAAATATCTACAATTTTAATAATGCCTTTCATCAATAACTTTAGCCTACCATTATTCTTAAGTTCTTTTTTTTTTTTGTAATACCATTTGTGATTTATTTAATATTCGTTCAGAATACTTACGATTCTTGTTAGAAAAATGTGTTTAAAATCATTTTTAAAAATTGATTAAATAATAAAAAATTATTAATACAGCAAAAACATAGATAGCATTGAAATTTTTTTAAATTTTAAGATGATGCAAGGATTATTTTTACATTATATTCTTTTTGTAAGTTGTCACATTAAAACTCCAATTTTTTTTAAATCTTTTAATTAAAATTCTAAATAAAATTTCAAAAAAGTATCACCAAGTTTCACGTTCTCACTTTTCCAAGCATATATGTGCTCAATTTGGTAACTCTAAAATGGCCAGTAGAGTGCTAACACACACGCACAAACACAAATACATAACACATAAATCTTCATCTTAAGTAAAGAAGCTTAACAATATTTCAAAGATATAGAATGAAATCGTTTGCAAATTCGAAGTAGTTGCAGTAATTTTTTTGTTGAAATCATTTCGAATTTACTTTATTTATTCGAATTTACTTACTTTTTTTACTTTTTACGAATAACTTAATGGCCCGAGTCTTCAAATTTTGCATTTCCTGCGAATGTGGTAATTACTTTTTATTAAGGTAAAAAAAACCCGCAGAAAAGAAGTTGCAAAAATTATGCACTATTTTTTTTCATATTTTCTTCAGTAACAAATTTCTAATTCAAATTTATATATTTGAGCTTTAATTAGATTCTTCCATACTTCTGTATAATTTGTTTAATATCGTTTTCTTTTTGCATCAAAATCGTTTGTCTTCATTAGCGTTATAAGAAAAATTTAATATTTATTGTATTCGTAATATTTAACTTTTCTTACATTATTTAGTTGACTCCGTTTATTTATTTTTTAATAGTAAATGCGCATAGCCAGTCTATTGAGTGTATGTTTGCAAAATAAGAAATATCCATAAAAAAGCATGGCATATTTAGATATTGGGCCAAAAAATGTTCTTATTATTTTCATAGCCAGGAATCTTAATAATTTGATTCATTCATAATAGCTATCCGCTTTAAAGCAATAGGGGAGGGGGCTATATTTGGCGCTCGCCTTGTAATGAATCCTTCCAAAAATCAGCTGTAATTTTAAATTATAATAGCAACTGCAAAAAATACAACTCAATTTTTTTATTATTGAAGTTGGGCTATTATTTTTATGCTTATTTTTGCTATAATATACGGATATATGTTTAGAAAACGTGGTTAAGACACTTTTTGGTGCCATAAAAAAAAATTTTGTCCCATCCCTTATTTTGCTTCGGAAGACTACTTTCAGAGATCATATTTCTAATTGTTTTAATCTGCTCTTTTTTAAAAAAAAAAAAAAAAAAAGAAAAGAAAAGAAAACTTTTTATATGTAATAGTTAACCAAACATATTTGATTAAAGAATATTATTTGATATAATAATGTTAATATAATATTATATTAATATTATTTGATTGACCAAATATATTATTACCTGAAATTAAATATATTTGATTATATTTATTTTCACTTTTTATTCCAAAAACTCTAAATATTCGACTGAAATTAAACATTTTGTCGATGTTTTTGGTTGATTAATAAGCAATTTGTAAAACTAAGTTTCTATTCAATACATTTGATGATTTTATGGATAAATTCGGAAAGTCAGATGGATTATTTAATTTTTTTTTCCGGATCAATTTTTACAATATAAAAAAAACATTTTAAAATTCATTCTTCTTTGCAATTTCAAATTTGCGCCTGCCAATTTCAATTTCATTTTAAGCGTTATTTTTGTTATTATTATTATTTTCCCTTTCCCCTACCTGAGGAGTTGTTTAACCTTTCATGGTCAATCCAAGGCTGAAAGTGTGGCGATTGGGTGTGGTCTTTATAATTAAAAGGGTGATCTTAGCCATGGATGATCTTCCACTGAAGATTCCTGTCCTTGAAATTCATCATTTTTCTGGTTATGTCAGCTGAAAAACTATTCCAGGGTATATTTGTAGGATTTCCTCATGACGTCCATAAGGCGTGGAAGGCCAATAACCAATCAAAATGCTTTTAACAAAGCTGCCGGCATCTCGAATGATTTTTTATGAAGAAAAAAAAGGAATTTGTATTGAAGATTCTGATAAATTATTCCGAAGTTTAGAGTATAAATACCGAAATCGCTTTGATTAGTTTACTTGCTTATCTTGTGAGAAAAGCAAAGCTATCTACAAACATGAAGGCTGTTGTAAGTATTATTTTGAATTCTTTAACCCAGAGTTTTCAATTTTGCTTGTAAATTCCTTTAAATAAAAATAAGCTGTTCCTTAAGAGTTCTTAATTCGTCTTATTGTTTATTTCTCAATCTATCAAAAAAAAAATTCCAAAACCTCCGGTTGAGTTGTTTTAATTTAACTTCTCGAAAGGGCTTAATTTCAAATGATACTTCTTCATAGTTCAAAGTAATTAAAGCTTCTGATAATTTTTTAAAGTTTTTCTCAACGTACATCTCCACATTTTAAAGAATCATTCCTCTTTTTTATGTTTATTCTAAATTTTAAAAAATCTAACACATTACACTATTTGCTATTGGTAGGTATTTGCTAAATATCTAAATAATTTAATTGGCAACTCATCCAAATTAAGCTGAAATGGCTATTTGCCATTTTGTTGGTATCAGTTACTTCATGAAGATATACTTTGGAAGATAAGATTTATATTTATGACTAATTAAAAATCACTGGTTTAGATTTTTTAAAAATGCTAAGTCCAAATTTTCCTTGTTGAGTTGTAACATATGTTCTGTTTATTTATTTATTTTGGATATAAAGATATTCCAAAAAAATCCATTATTTAAAGGAGGAGTATTTTTCTTAAAACCTTCTTCTTAATCAAAAATCCGTAAGATTGCAAAATTAAGCTAATTTATCTTTCCACAAAAGCAGAGTTTTGGAGCTTAGTATAGATCTTATCCAAGGTAGAACTATTTTCTAAACCTATGTAAATCATCTTTCTTAATCAAAAACCCGTAAGGTTACAAAATGAAGCTGATTTAATTCTCCACAAAAGCAGAATTTTGGAGCTTAATGTAGATCTTATCCAAGACAGAACTATTCTACAAACCGATGTAAATCATTAATTTCATGTGTAACCCAGTTTGCATAATCTTAAGGTATAACCAGATGATTGACAAAAATGATTATTAAAGTCTCTTAAAACAATTTTATTCTTTCAGATTGCTATTTTCCTTTTCGCCATGATCATCGGGGCCATGTCCCAAGCCTACAACTATGGCTACACCTCCTACACACCCGGAGCACGAGTATCCCACTATGCTTCCTCTGGAGTTCCCGGATACGTAGCCCCAGCATACGCGTATAACTACGCATATGGAGCCTATCCTTACAGAGTATTGTAAAGTGCTGGAAAAGTAAGTTAATACTCCAATAATTTGTTTTCATTGTCAATTAATTATACAATCAGAAGCCAACAAATATTTTATAGAATTAAGGTTCGTTATTATAAAATAAAACAAAACGTGTAATTTTCTACCTAAAACAGCATTTCCCAACAAACAAATAATAAAGGGATAGTAAATTTTGCAAAATGCATGTTTAGAACTTTTGTATTAATTTCTTTCATTAAAGAGGTTTATACTAAATTATTAATTTTGAAGACGCTTCCCTTTTTTTAATTGTGTTTTTATTAAGATAAAAGATGCTTATTTATTTGGAAAATTAATCTAAAATAAATCATGAAATCTTAAAATGTTATTTCAATACATTTTTTCCATCTTCAATTTTTACAGCTTTATTCGGAATTAAATCCCATACAACGAATTGGCTATACCAATCATACGTTAAGTGACAACCCTGTTAATTAAAGTTAAAGAACTAGGTTTGATAAATATTTTTTTTTTTTTACAAATATTCTAATACCGATGCGAAAAGTTTCTGAGCCAAAATTCCTTAAAATTAGAGTAAAATCGGACAAAAGTAAACTTAAGAAAACTAGAAAACTCCTTTCTTTAGTTTTAATATAAAATGAAAATGGTTTTTACGCAATCATATGCTCTAAAGTTTGTAATAGAAAAAATAAGATTTTAGTTAATTTTTCATTAAAATTACAACTAAAATTTTGAAAAATCTTTTTTAGAAAGCTTTTACTACACAAGAAGTAATTATTTGTCAATTTGATAGAACTGGGCCCAATAATCAGCTCTGTAAAGAATTTGCACAATTTCATATAGCATGTCAGCCTATAAGTATTATAATGTTAAAAATAAATTAATAAAACCTTTATTCAGTCGGCTTATAATTTAAATTTAATAATGATGCAAATAAATGCATAAATAAAAATATTCTATAACAAGTGAAATTTTTAGACGACATTTGCATGTTTTTGTTATTATTTTCCAAAAGTAGGCAGACGATTTATATTGCATCAATAAAATTTAATGTCTCTCCGCTGGCATTCGTAGATTTTTTTTCTTCATCAAAACATTATAAAATGTGAATGAAGCTTTAAAATTGAGTTTTTAAAATGCAATCAAGACAAAAATTATTTAAATTAGTAAAGTTAAGGTCAATTATGGTTTTCAATATTCACAAATTATAATTATTTTAGGATTTTTATTACTTATTTTGTATTTTTATATAACGTAGACTTCGACGAGTTGTATACTTTAACAAACAAAATTTGAATTTCTATCAAAATACTTAAATTCGAACTCGAAAGAAAATTTTGCTAAATAAAAAAAGACAACTTCAAATTACTTACATTTTACTTTCGCTTGTACGAAGTATAGAAAAAGTATTGCAGTCATCAAAAAATTCGAAATCAAGATTTTAACAAATCGCCACTTTTCAGACTTTCTTAAATTCAAAAAACATATCTCTAGCATTATATCTGTCTTTAAACCCGATAATTCAAAAACACTTTGAGCTATATGGATGAAATTTAGCATATGGACTTCAAATGAAATTCTTCAAAAATCATTTTAGATAAATATTTTATTCCACTTCATTATTTGATATAGCTTCTTAACAACTTTATTACTTAATGGTCAATGAGTTAATTCCTTTTCACTTTCATATTTTATTGTTTTATCTACTAATTCTTTGTTTATTCCTTTCGATTAGGTGCGTGGCTGGAATTGGAACAGACGATTGTCGACGATATTGGAATCCTGAGCAAGATATAAATTTTTAAAAAATTCTTTTGACTGAACAAAACTTCTTCTTTGTGCACTGTCAAAATGATCATTTTCTTAAATTCTCTTTCAATAAAATCTTTCTTCTATTTGTATTTTGTGTCCTGTTTCATTTTGGTAGCTTTCTTATTGCACTTATTAATATCAAGCTCAAATAATTCATATTTATCTCTTGGTTAAATATAATTTCCATGAAATAAATTATGAAAAATAGTTTTCATAATGCCTAGATATAATCAAAGTTTCAAGGAATTGTTGATTTTGAAGGTTCAATTCATCAATCAACAAACAATTTAAATTTGAAAACGATTTTTTTAGAATCAATCTACTTATAATGAACTAGCTTATACGTACATTTCAAGTACATTGTTTTTAATGTAGAAAACTTGTTTTATAAATTATTAAAATATACAAAACTTTTTTAAGAATATGTATTGAAATAAAATAGAATTTTTAAAAATGATGGTAAGAATAATACTAAATTTTGTTCAAAGTTTACAGTAGAAGAATACAAACTACAAGTTTTAATATTTCCAAACTATTTGTGTTAAATTTTCAAAAAAAATTAATAAAAGTTGGAAAATTCCACAAAAATTAAGTTCCTATCGTTGAAAAGTTAACATTTTTAATTTTATGATAATGAAATATATTTTTGAATTAATTTCCTCCGAAAGTTCCGAGGAATAAAGGCAAAATATTGGTTAATTTCTCACAGCCTAAAGAAGGAGCTATCAACATACATACATTTTATTTGATCCCAAAGATTTTACATTTCTTACCTTCGTTTTCGATTATATAATTATGCTTACTTTTAAACTGATGATAAATCAATATTTTGAAATAAAGGAAAACTTGGCGGAACTATACGTATTAAAATAAAACGGAAAATAAAAAAGTATTGGTAGAATAACTCAAGGTTAGCATTAATTTTAATGCGCCTAAATTTTTTTTAATTAATAACAATTGTAAGAAATGTGCAAAACTGAAATCAATATCAATGAATTGGTTAAATTTTTAGTTTTAATATAGTACTAAAATATTTCTTGTAAGAATATTTGTTTCGAAAATTTTTGTTCTTCTAAGAATATCTGTTTCGATACTGAAAAAAAAGGTAAAATTTCGGATAATTTCTAATTAATTCAGTATTTAATTAACATCTGAACTTCGAAAAGTTGACCGTATTCTTTCTATTATCTTAAAAAATAAATTTGGAAAGTTTGATTGAAATTGATTCAGGTCGTTTAGGAGGAGATGTGGCACATACATACATATATGTAATGATATTTTAAACTCTTAATTTAGACCATAGTAATATATTCTCTTATTTCGTGATCCAATTCCACTTTCGATTTAATTAATTCCTCTGTAAAAAATAATGCGCCATCAGAACTACGTTTCAAATGAAAGTGATACTTTGGTACCCTTGAAAAGGTGTCAAAGGTCACCATGTGTATTGAATTGGCGCAAGACCAGAAATCCTATTTTATATAAGACTAATGATCATTTATTCGTCCCTTTTTTTGCCTTTCCTTCTTACTTCTGCTTTTGTGCGAGATGGATATTAGAGAGAGGATAAAACGAAATTAAAAATACAAAGTCTCGTCTGTGTCTTCGAACCTGCACTCTACTTAAACCAAAATATGTTACATATTATTTAGCCGACAAGTTTCGAAATTCATTACATATATACATACAAATATAGTCACTGACATTTACTTAAGATAATCTAATTTAAGATAATCGAAATGAAATGAAATAATAATAAATAATAAAATTGAAATGTTTTAAGTTGTTCTTCATAAAATTCAGTAAGATTTAAGGTCGGTTTCTTGAAAAGTACGGAAAAATCGAGCCAACTATCCAAAAGTCCGCCATCTTGAATAGCTCCAAAATATGATAAATGTCTTTTAGAACTGGAATGAAAATTGTCAAAAATATCACATTTAATGAGAAATTGCCAAAAAATTTAAACTTTGATCAGCGGACGTTATTTTAAAATCAGAAACAAAACTCTATTCATTTCTAACCTTCTTAATTTTGAAAAAAAAAAATTAAAATTTCCGGATTATAAAAGTAATATTATTGCACTCTACGAGCAGGAAAAACTTTCAAAGAGTAAAATACCTTCAATACAGTAATGTTACCAAATAATAATAAAATAAATAAATAACAGCAAAAGCAAATAATAATTTAATGTAATTTAAGATAAAACTAGGTAAAAATTATCTTTTTCTAAAAAAAGCAGCTTTCTAATTTTAAAATAATTTCAGATATCCTTATTGTATGTATG